>NC_061112.1:54789710-55089710 GCF_002878395.1 Capsicum annuum
TTTGGTAAGCATACATAAGGTACCATCAATATCAACTCTCTAAACCGGAATTCTTAGATTCCACTTGTAGCTCAAAATGGCACGGCGCTGACATCGAACACCGCACACGATCCTCACCATGCCTCCGCCCCCTTGGGCTCACACCAAGCCCTCTCCAAATCACCTTGGCACTCTTAGGACATGTCATGCAACGTATATAGATGTTTGTTGCCTCATGTTATGCCCCTTTGCCTCATCTTCGACTTCAGCATATTCCCTCAGCACATGCCGCCTGCATAGCTGACAAGGTTGCGGCCTAGTTGGCACGCCCAATTCTGGCGAGTGACGGGCCCCAAAACTTCGGGGTGTCACACTAAGCTCTTTAAAATTGAAATCATGCCTGAATATAACTTAGGAATGTTAAAATAGAGAAATATTAACTTACGTCCCACAAAAGAATTATAAAAATTCAAACTTCAACCTTGGAAAAAAATTATTTATTTATGAAAGACAAAAATTAAAGACGTCTGCACAATATATAGGCAAAAGTGCAAATGACCAATTAAAAATTAAGTATGATTATAGCTTCCTCGTTTTTGTCCTCCAGGCATATTTCCAGAACACTCCCTCTACAAGACTACAAGATCTTTCAAGTTACCTTTCATGGAAAAGTCTCTTTAAAACCCACATTAGAAAATCAAAACATAGTTCAAAAATTAGTCTAAGATGAGAAACAGTTGAGGGATTTTGGGGTAATTGCTGGAGTTCAGTTCCAAGTTTTGTTTGCTCACTTCGGGTTTTGTTCAACTCCAGCTTGAGGCTCCAATTGTAGCATAGCTTCAAATCATATCCACAATAACAATATGATAACAAATAAGTGAAAAATATCAAACCTCTGTCTCTGCTGGGACATCCCATAAGTTGAAGCCACTCCTACAACACGTCTAAATGGAACAAGAAGCACCCGCACTTTCAAAAATCTTTCAAGTGGAACAGAATCCAGCTTTACCGAGTATATTTGACATATACAGAACTTGAAGTTCCAGCTCTAAGATATTTCAGTATATCAACTAAAGAAGTTACTTGTATCATGTCCAAATTTACAAGTGTCAGACAATAGGAATCAAATAATCTCAAGCGACTGATTACACATGGATCAACTTCTTGAAACAGTATGTACCGAGGAGAAACCAACCGATAAGAACAAACATGAAAATTATCAGGTAAGTAAGGAAAGTTGCTCCTCCAAACATGAGTCCTAAACCAAGCACAACAAGAGGCGGTAAATAGGTTTTAACAATAGCAGTCTTGTTTACAAATCGTCCCTTGAGAAAAATGAAAATGGTCAGGTTGACTACATTCCATCCACCAGCCTGAAATCCCAGCCTGTTCAAACCATTAGCAACAAAGGAGTGGCAGTTGCAGGTGAAAATGCTGTAAGATTGGTGTTGGTATTCTTGAATGCTCTTCCGTAAGGCTGATTCCCACGTGTTAACGTTCCTTCCAGATTCATCATGGTTCTGGACATATTCATCCGCATGTTCAGCTGAATAAGGAGAAAGGCAGCTGCACTGTCGGCCATAAAAGAAACGAAAACAAAGTGAATATGCATCAGGACAAACCAACCAAATAGCAAAATCAATGAATCCAACTCAATCACATAATATAGTTTTTAGATGTGCTTGGATGGAAAAACTGCAGGTTTCTACCAATAGCACGGGCACAGCAAAGGTGATAGTGTCCTTCAAAGAAATAAACCCAGTCAGAGCCAGCAGACATACCTGCTCTCTGCTTACTTGGAAATAACGAGTTGGTGCCCCAAATGTGAAATTGTCAACAGAAACAAAGTTTGGCCCTGCAAAGTCCAAGATCACGCCATCCTCCCTACATATCCCTAAATGCCCAATAAAAGGGATAAACCAAGACAGGACAGGAAGTGGTGACCATACGATGCAGCATGGAAAGCGATCTCTTTCTGGATCAATTAGCATTGTATTCGGATAATTATCTTCAATCATCAGAGCATGATCTGGATCTACCTCAGGGACCATGACCACCGCTTAAATAACTAGCACACGAACAAAACATTCAAAAAAATATTATGATTCATATATGATTGTGATAATGCATGTTCAGTTCCATAAGGTCAACACTACCCAAAAACAAATCTCACACAGCAAAATCAGTTTTCCTCTCACAGACAAATCGACACTGGATCAAGCCAGAAAAGGAACACAGCTTTGACAGTTCATCAGCTTAATAAATACATTACCAGCAACAAAAGATGTAACGTGCTCAAAAAGTTGCCTACGTTCAAGGAAGTCTTCAGCTAATTATCTCAAATAGGCAAAACATCCTGCAAGGCATCAAAGCACTAGCCTGAAGCACCAAATGAGTTCAATCCAGCTACTCCGTGTTACCCTCTTTTTGATCAAGCAAAGTTAATAACGTATTTCTGGTCTAGCTGGAACTTGATAAGAGAATACGAAAACGCACTAGGAAGAGTACAAACTTTAACAGGCACTTACAGGGCAGAGGTCTATAGAGACAAGGGGGGTCAACTGAATCCTCTTGGTTGGAAAATTATACTGCACAAATAGGGGGAAAACATTTTATTTTGGGGGGTAGAAAAAAATCCCTTTGACATAAGGGAAAATTCTAGTAAAGTGGTAATGGGGGTTCGAAAATTATTTTAGGTCACAGGTTCAAATCTCAAGTGTGACATTCTAGTAATTTTAGATCCCTTCCATAAATTCCAGGCTGGCATTGGGTACTTATACATTGTCTAAATGCATGAAGAATACTCGGTATACCTCGGGCTTAACTTGCCTTTTTTTCCAAACCATATCACACCCTTCATGTGTGAAACCTTCAGCAAAACCTGATCATCGAGCATGAACTCCATATCATGAACCTTTCGATCCTCATAACTCTCTTGCCTGCTTTGAGCTATGAAAAGCCTCTCCAAAATCAATTTGACCTTACCAAAAAATCTCTCAATAAGTTTGTACCTCATGGCCTAACTTCAAAAGCATCAAACCAATCAATTGGAGAGCGACATACCATATAAGGCCTCAAAGAGACCATCCCAATGTTGGAATGGTAACTATTGTTGTAGGAAAACTCTGCCAAAGACAAAAACTGATTCCAATGACCACTAAATTCAATACCACATGGTCTCAACATATCCTCAAGGACCTAAATAGCCTACTCGGACTTGAAAGGATTGGAGCGATCGCGATCGATTCTTACTCTCTGCATGTATTCCAATATGCATGTTTCAATGAGTTTAACTACAAGTAAAATACAAGAGTCTTAAAGGGAGAAGGAATGTAATAGAGGTTATCAACTATAGTATATATCTCTAACTAGTAGTTATCCTAACACCCCCACCCCCTTCAAGTGTAGTTGTGGATTGGCCACAGTAAGCTTGTCGCGCATGAAAAGAAACCTTCAAACAAACAAACTTTTCATCAATGTATTAGCCACTTGATCTAAAGAGCAGATATAGCCAACTTCAAGATCCTTTGAAGCAATTTTCACGCTGACAAAATGAAAATCTAACTCAATATGCTATGTACGAGCATGAAAGATAGGATTAGTAGTAATATATACAACAACATACCCAGTGTATTCCCACATAGTGGGGTCTGGGGAGGGTAAAATGCACGCAGTCCATACCACTATCTCCGAATAAGTAGAGAGGTTGTTTCCGATAGATCCCCAGCTTAGGACAAAAGACAATAGACAAAGTCATAATAAAACATGAAACAAGATGAAATAACAGAAATAGAACACCCACAAGTTAGCACACTACACCTAAGTTGCGGGGACTCTTCATTTTTTATGTCGTACCTGTGTCGGGATTCTTCAAATATACACTAATTTTGGCTAATCCGATATGCACCTATTGAGATTTTTTCCGAGTCCGAGCAACATAGCTCTACACTATCACATCGGGTGCACACACCTCACCCCAACCCTCCTAGTTACACCTCACCCACCTGCACTAACCCTCTAACCTAATTCGCGTCCTCCACGACTTCCTATCTAGGGACATGTCCTCAGTAAGCTATAACTGATCCAAATCATGTCTAATTAGCCTACCTCTACCCTGCATGAAACTATCAAAAGTCAACCTCTCACACCTACGAACTAGCGCATTAGTGTCCCTCCCCATCACATGCCCAAACCATCTCAACCTAACTTTCTCGCCACCATAATTTCAAAGCAGAAGGTAGGCATAAATTAGCAAAAATCGAATTACCGAACCGAACCGAAAAATGTGGTAATCGGTATTCAGTAATTCGGTATTTGATATGATATTTGGGAGTAAAATTTTAACATTTCTTGGACCCAAAGAATCTCTTGGACCTTGGCAATATTTTCGTAAAAAAACAACAAAAATAATACTAAATAGAGTTTCTATTAAATATACTCTTTGAAGTTTAAACATACATTTGCACATCTCCAATTTTAATATGGTATTACCAAATATCGTACTGAATCGAAGTTTAATTTACCGATTACCGAATTACCAAACTAATGTTCATAAGTATGATATGTGGTATCTACGTTCAAATACCGATTACCAATAACCGAACCCGAATTTAGAAAATACCGAGCCGAATACCGAACACCCGCCCCTAGCAGCAGGCAAAAGGACATGTAATTCTTGGAGAAGTTGTTGAAACCAGGTAAGCTCAGCAGTCGCATCAGCCAAACCTCTATATTCAAATTCAGTACTGGAACGAGCAACAACTCGTTGCTTCTTCGAGGACCAAGAAACCAGATTAGGACCAAGGAAAATACAATATCCATGTGTAGATCCTTCTTCGATCCTTGTGGTCGAGCCCTTCCCCGGATCCTGTGTATAATTGGAGCTTAGTGCATCAGGCTGCCCTTTTACGAGTAGACCTTCTATCATCCAAACAGCCAGCCCAATCCGCATCAGTAAATCCATTGCGGATGAGTTGGAAGAGCGCTGGAGATGCAAGCCATGAATCATAGTGTCCTTCAAATAGCGCAACAAACGTTTCATATCTTGAAAATGAGCTAGCGTCAGAGAGTGCATAAACTGACAAAGTTTGCTAACACAAAATGACACATCGGGACGAGTAATACAAATATACTAAAGTGCTTCAGCAACGCTGCGATACAGAACGGGATCGGAGAAGGGCTCACTGTCATTTTTAGAGAGTTGTAAATCACCTACCATAGGTGTTGAAATAGGCTCGGCCCCTTTCATGTTTGCACGTTGGGGTCATGAAAATCTAAGTTGCTCGGACTCGGCATTTTCGGTGCCGCGCCCGTGTCGACACGACACTGACACGGGTAAGGTGTGGGATCTGTGTCGGATTCGGTCAACGAGATCGGGTGTGTTGGCCAACAATTCTGAGAAAAATTGAAATTTTGATATCTCAAAGTAAAGTTTTGAATAGCTCGAAAACAAAATACCTTCTATTTTGCTGCTATATAGTAATTTATACCAGTCCTTTTGTCTCGTTTGAAGCTGTTTTCTTGGTAAATCTTCTTGTTCGCGTTAGCTGTTGCAGGTATTATTCACGATGTAACAGGTTTTTGAAGCCGAGAATATCGGTGCTGTGGTGGACTACTAAATTGTGCTCATAGTGATTTGTATTGTATTGGAAAAAAAAATATGCAAAACTTGTAGTTGGGGAAGAAGATGGAGGAGAAAAGACGAAGCAGAGGAACAAGGACGAAGAAGACGACCGAGAGTTCAATATTAACGCTTATTATTCTTATTTTATTTTAATTGACCTTTGGTCCTTTAAATGAGATATAAGGATAAAATATGCTGAGTTATTAAGATCAAAATTAAGATAGGCTGCCACGTTAATTATTTATTATTAAGACTAAATTACTATAAGTATCTATGTGAAGCGCGGAATATTTTAAAAAATAAATTATTAGAAATATTATCTATTAATTTAAAAGAATAAATTAATTTTCATTGTAGCACATTAATATATTTTAAATTAATTAAGAATTATTAAATATAATTTGTAATAAATAATTTAAAAAATTACATAGTTCAATTAATTTTGTTTAATAATGTACTCTCCCTTCGCCATCCCATCCCCTCTTCTTCCACACAATCCCATAATTTTATCATATGACAAAAAAATAATGAATCGTATAATTATCAAAAGACTAATCTATAATTTTCTTTATTGCATTGTTCACTATCTAAAATTATTCGATTGTTAATATTGACTTTTATTGTTCATTTGACTTGTTGTTTATCGATACTTTAGTTGTATGATTTTAAAAAATTTAAATGACAAATAGCAGTAAATATTTTTTTATATATAAATGTATATTTGCAAGTAAAATCATGAAAGGAATAAATCAGTTGCAATAATTAGATGCATATAAATTTATTTTATAACTTTTTTAGTAGAGAGTAGATATGTAAATGTGACGGAGAAATATATTAAGATAAATAAAAATG
This sequence comes from Capsicum annuum, assembly GCF_002878395.1. NCBI lineage: Eukaryota > Viridiplantae > Streptophyta > Magnoliopsida > Solanales > Solanaceae > Capsicum > Capsicum annuum. The sequence continues at coordinate 54,796,165 of NC_061112.1, forward strand.
ATAATATTTGTGCATATATAAATATGTTTCGATTCATTCTTTATACAAATGGTCTGATAAATCTCCTTTGTATCTTTCTATTCTCGATAGTACTTGTTAATTTCTTAAATATTCATTTTGCATTTTGGAGAAATTTATGTGCATGATATTTGTGGAAACTTCATTTTCCTTAGGTACATTTGTGACAAAAGATAAATATAATATTAATCATAAAAAATAATAAAATAACCATAAAATTAAATCAAGTATGAGAACATACCTTTGTAATTATTCAAAGAAATCTTTTTTTAATTCATAGTAGGTATATCTATTTCAAAAGATAAATATAACATTAATCAATGATAAAATAATTTTAATTTAAATTAACCATGAATAATATATATTTATAGTTAAATAAAAGAAACTGATGAGAATCACCTATAATCTTTGTATCCATGGTAGATATATCTGTAACAAAAATAGATATAATATTAAGCATAAATAACAATAAAATAATTAAAAATCAAGTAAAGCATCAACATACTTTGATAGTTATTCAAAGAAATTTGATGAGCACTATTACCTAAAATCTTTTTATTCATTGTAGAAATTTTTTATTATAAAAAAAATGTATATTAAAATATAATTTGTAAAAATTCTTTACTTTTATAGTATACTGATAGCATGGTAGTATTTTGAATAAAATGAATAAGAAAATGTATAAATATGACTTTGTTAATATTAAATATAAGAATAAAATTTTTATCATTGCTACACTGCATGTATAAACAAAAATAGTTAAGCATATAAACAATAGAAATTTTGAAAGATTTAAGATAAATAAAACTTTGTAAATGATTAACAATAAAAAGGAGGAGGAGGAAGAAGAAGAAAGAGGAGGAGGAGGAGGAGGAGGAAGAGGAAGAAGAAGAAAGCTTACACTACTACATATGTCATTGGAGGGTATATATATAAGAGATTGTTAAATTAAAAATTTCACGAAAACTAAAATTTCTTTCAAATTCAAAATCGAGTGTGATATTAATTTGTTAGAAAAAACAGGATTCTTAACTATCATAATTATCTTATAATTTACACATTTTGAGTTTAAAATACATCTAAAATTAATGATATCAATAAAGAGTTTTTCATGAAATAAACAATTCTTCTCTATTATTATTAGAATTGTTATTATTATTATTATTATTATTATTGCTTTTATGGTTACTATTTTAAATTTATATTTTAAATCATTATCTTTTAATTATTATTTTTATTTTTATGTTTGATTAAAATAATAAGTCTTTTTCTAAATGTATTTTTGAATTTGAAAACTCCACCAATCGTTATTTTATGGCAATAACAAATCCTAAAAATTAATAGAATAGACATCTAATAATTTTGTTTTAAAAATTTTAAGTTTATTTAAAATTGAATAACTAAATAGTAGATAAAAAAGGAATAATTATTTAAATGCACTCACAATCAAACAACTAACTTTTAAATGAAGTCAAAAAGAGAAAAAAAATATGTATTTTATTACTAAAAATCAGGAAGATAGTTTATCTTCTTTTTTTTTTTTTCAAAAAATGTATATTTACTATTTATTTTTAAAAAAACGTGTATTTTACTATTTTTTCAAACAAGAGTCTTTTTTTTTTACTTTTTAATTACTTTTCTTATGTTTTTGTCTTCTTTTCTTTTTCCTTTCTAATAAAGATAAAAAAAAATACAAAGATTAAATAAACTTTTATTCTTATTATTGATAAATAAATTTATTTTTCAAATAAATTATTTTATAATTTAATTTTTTTTTTTGTAAAATTGTCTTATCGTTTTACTAATTTTGAAGACATAAAAATATTATTTTTTTTTTACTTATTGTGATATTAATTTGTTAGAAAAGATAGGATTTTAAAATATCATAATTATCTTATACCTTATACTTTTTAGTTTAAAACTTTTTTATCTTAAATTAAAATTAGATTGATATAGTTTAAAGATATCCGTATCAATTCAAATTTTAAAAAATACAGATGTATTTTATTCCTATTGAAACACACTACTCATTTTGTATAAGACACATTCAAATTTAACACATGTTAATCTCTCAAACAAAAAGTCTTCATATATTTATAGAATATCTTTTTAGTTGCTGAAAGTTAGAATCAGTTGGGTTAAAAAATAACATCAACTATATAATATCATCATCTTTTAAATTGTTGAAAGTTCCGATGACTTGGGATATAATCACAATTTTTTATAATTATTATTAATAATACTACTTGGGTTATAATCATGTTTTATTTTTATCTTTTTTATTTTTTATCTTTTGTTTAATTTTTTTATCCATTATACGTACTCCTCCTGCTATTATTATTTATTATTATTATTACTATCAATATTAGTACTACTGTTACGTACTCCTCCTGTTATTATTTATTATTATTATTACTATCAATATTAGTACTACTGTTACGTACTGCCACTATATTATTATTATTATTATTATGTAAATAAACTCTCTCTCTCTCTATATATATATATATAATATTTAAATTTTATAAGATATAGCTTTGAAATAGTAAGAGTGTATAAGGACTCTTCAATTATGAATTTCTATTTATTAAGATAATGATTTTATTTTTTAAAAAAGAGATAATGTATTTCAAATTTAAATACTTAATCTTTCAATTCAAAATTTTTATTACATACTTTTTAACATTGTTTTAAAATTATTACTTAGACTTAATCTTGTGCTGCCACGTGACTTCTTGTCTTACTTTTAGTTTTCCTTTAATATATATAGATATAGATATTATTATTATTTTGATTAAATGAGATAAACATTCCATATTATAATTAGAGCTTAGTTACTAGTTGCCTCATTGATTATTTATTATTAAGAATAAATAATTTATCCATTTTTTAGTTAAATGAGGTAAGCATTGTATATTAATTAGAGTTTATAAAATGAGGATAGACATTATAATTATTTAATTATAAAATAAAAATTAATGTATATGCTTTAAAAGCACACATTTTAAATGAAACTAAATTTAGTGTAAGCAGGGGCGGACTTACATATATTTTTGGGGTGCTCCGGCACCTATTAAATTCAATGCGGAATAGATATAATTATATAGAAAATATGCGAAAATAGGTATAAAACATATAAAAACACCCACTAAAATAAAAGGTTGGTTGAATGAACTGGCATTTAGGTTGATCTTAAGGTTCTCCATTGAAGAGGCGTCCTACATTCGAACCTTGTTAAGGTGCATTCTTATTTTTATTTTTATTTTTATTTTTCAGCCTTTTAATTTTCTAAGCACCCACAATCCTTAAATTTCGGGTCCACCACTGTGCGTAAGTATATATTGAACATATTAATATTCTCATTCTTTTTTGGTTTTAAAATACTTGTCAATTTTGAAAAAGAAAAAAAACATTAATTTTTTTTTTAACTTGAACCTTTGTATTACTCTTTTTAGATTTAAGAAGCATGTAAATAAATAAAGACTAACGAATTAATAAATATATTAATCAAATCACACTCTTAAATAATCATTTCTTTTAACTAAAAAAGAACAGAGAAAGAACATCATAAATTTTATATTAACTAACAAATAATATTATTACATTGATTCAAATATTATTTTTGATGCATCTAATCTAATATTTTTTTTATAGCTATAATTATATTAAATTGTGTTTAAATAAAATTATTTTTAATGAAATAATTTATCCTTTAAAAGTCATAAAAATCTATAAACATATTCGATTCTCTTGGAACTAATTTTAAAAGAAAAGTAGTTTCTCCTTTTTAAAGAAAGAGTTGAAAGTCAAAAACATATTCAAATTAAAAGTAATCGAATATCATGTGCTTCAAACAAAGAAAGGTTTAACTATCGTAATACTTAAAATGTAATTATATATTAGAAGTAACAATTGACAATATTCGGCTAACTTAATAGATAACAAGATATCATATTAGGGATCCCATCTTGTTAGATCGTTTGATTCTTCTTGTTAGTAAGTTCTGAACTATTGAAATACTTAAAATGTAATTATATATTAGAAGTAACAGTTCTGAACTATTGTAATACTTAAAATGTAATTATATATTAGAAGTAATAATTGATAATATTCGACTAACTTAATTGATAACAAGCTAACATATTAGGGATCACATCTTGTTAGATCGTTTGATTCTTCTTGTCAGTGTAAGTTCTGAACTATCGAAATACTTGAAATGTTATTATATATAAGAAGTAACATTTAATAATATTTGACTAACTTAGTTGATAACATGATATCATATTCGGGATCACATCTTGTTAGATCATTTGATTCTTCTTCTCAGTGTAAGTTCTGAACTATTGTAATACTTAAAATGTAATTATATAGTAGAAGCAACAATTGACAATATTTGACTAACTTAATTGATAACAAGATATCATATTAGGGATTATCACATCTTGTTAGATCGTTTGATTTATTTTGTCAATGTAAGTTCTGAACTATCGAAATATTTAAAATATAATTATATATTAGAAGTAACAATTGACTATAATATGTGATTAACTTAGTTGATAATAAGATATCATTTTAGGAATCACATCTTGTTAGATCGTTTGATTTTTCTTGTCAATGTAAGCTCTGAACTATCAAAATACTTGAAATGTAATTATATATTAGAAGTAACAATTAACAACTAATTCAACGCTTGACTTTAGAATTAATATGATTTTAAAATTTAAGTTTATGATCAAAATTAAATTAATTGACCCTCCAAATTAAAATCGTGCCACATAAATCGAAACAAAAAATATATTTTTACTAAAACATGATAAAAAATTTAAATTAAATTATCCAAAAATAAAAAGATCAAATCTCATTTAATGAAATTTATACTATTTTAAATGAAATAACCTTTAAAATACATTTTTAATAATAAAAAAAGTCAAATATCTATCAAAATGTCCATTCTTGCAGATGTACTACAGTACTACTATTTTTACTTCTTGAAAACTTCATTTTCTCACCAACTTTTCAACCTTTCCTCTCTTTCTTGTTCTAAAAGACACCATAACCTAGAAAAGTGCACACTGCAAACTGAATCATCAGCTCTCTGTTCTTAAAAAAAAATCTTCTATATCTAAAAATTTTTAAAAGCTCTCTGTTCTATCATGGAATCACCAGCAACAAAAGGAAAGAGTATTTTAAGACCAATAAAAAATATTGGATTAGATTTTGATGATAAACCTTTGTGGAATCATGTCAAGGTTCTTATGGTTACTCCTAATGGTGGTAGAAATAGAGTAAGGTCATGTAAATTTTGTAATAAAAGGGTTACAGCTTCATATTCTAAGGTAAAAGCACATCTGTTAAAACTTTCTGGCCATGGAGTTGCAATATGTAAAGAAATTAGAAATGAAGTATGTGCAATATTAAAGATGGAGAATGAAGAAGCTGAAAGGAAAAAATCAATAGTTCAATTAGATGCAAGAAAAAGGGAAGATTATGTATCCCTCCCCGAACGCTCGGATTTATCGCAACCTAAAAAGCAAAAAAGATCGACGGGTGGAGCACTAGAGAAGTCGTTTAGCGTTGCCAACAGAAATATTGTCAACAAGTTGGTGGCTCGAATGTTCTATGATTTAGGTTTATCATTCAATCTTTCAACTTCTCCCTACTTTGAAAAGTATTCCGAGTTTTTGGCGGTAAATTTTATACCCAGTTATATTCCACCCACTTATAATAGGTTAAGAACAACACTTTTGGCTCAAGAAAAAGTTAATATAAATAGAAAATTACAACCTATTAGAGATACATGAAAATGAAAAGGATTGTCAATATGTTCGGACGGATGGACGGATATTAAAAGACGACCCTTGATAAATATAATGGGAGCATCTAGAAGTGGACCTATATCTATGAATTCTAGTAGTGTTGTCAAGGATGGTGGGTACATCACTAAATTATTTATTAAAGCCATTAAAGATGTTGGACCCAAAAATATCGTTCAAGTTATCACCGATAATTCCATAAATATAAAACTTACTGTAGACAAGTAATTTTGTCCCTCCGGAAAGCATTTTTACTCTCGCCTTACCACGTAGCCTCACCCATGTGATTATATTCCATAAAATTATAAAAAAAAATAACAACACTATCCTAACTAACTTTACACCTCATCCTAACAACCTACCCCACCCCATACCCCTACCCACCTACCCATATGACCCCCCTTCTCCTCACCTTTCTTAGACACAAAGCAAAAAAAAAAGGGGGCATATAATACAAATAATCAAAATAGAAGGGGGCTCCCCACTGGAATTCATCTTCTACATACCACACCATCAGTACACAATACATGCACCAGACTTCAATGGAATTGGGTTTCACACACACAACCTCATATTTTCATTAATAGAGCACACAAAAAAAATGCACACACACCACTGCTATATACAATTCGTCACTCTCATACACACACATCATCATCTCCATTATCTTCTATAGATATTCACCATGACCATACACAAAAAAAATTAACCTCAATTCCACCCAATGACCCGTAAACAACAAATTCTCCATTTTGGATCATCCACAATAGGCAGAATTGCGCACATACACCAAAATCACCCACGCACACACTCACCTCTTTCAGATACTCATGAATCTCGCGCGCACACACTCAGGTCGCTGGAAAACATACTCTTCCACAGGAAACACGTACACACAGATATCAGTGAGGAAAGGGTCAAGAAAAATGGAAGGAGCTTGAGATTTTTGACTAGAAATAGTGAAACCGGGAGAAGTTCGATCTTATCAAGCTTTTTCTAGCAAAACTTTCACCAAAATCGACCTTAAGTTCACTGATTGATTTTTTTTCTCGTTATTTGATCGATCTCATCTCAAAATCGCCAAAACCTTCTTATTTTTCTTTGATATTTGGACGAAATCTGGTCGGCGTCCACTATTTTGGTCGTCTTTTTCATTGTCCGTTCATTGGAGCTCGGTTTTAATTAGTTTCAGTTCTCTGTTGGATTTTGGGGATTTCAGGACTCATTGGTTTGCATACTGTTTTTGGAAATTTGGGTACTGTTTGGGTCTTAATTGGATTGTTGGTAATAAAAACCCTTTCAAACTTATTAAATTTTTTGGAGTTAAAAAAGGGGTGTGACACTTACCGGTACTATTGTTGAAGAAACTTTTTTGCACATATTTTGGACACCATGTATTGTACATTGTCTAAATCTTGCTTTAAAAAGTATGTGTCAACCTTTCAAAAAATTGACCCACTTTTCAAGTTGTGCATGAATATTAAAAGTGATTGGCGAAGTGAGTAGTTTAAAGATTTTTTTTGTGAATCATGACATGGAGCATGCCATTTTTCAAAAGTATTCGGAGCTATCTTTGTTAAAAGTTGTCGAAACAAGATTCGCTTCCCACATTGTCATAACTTCTCGTATTTATAAGATAAAATCGTCAGTAGAAAAAATGGTAATGGATGACGAATGAAAAAATTACAAGGGAGACAAAGTACTTGAAGCGAGGGTGCGTGAGATAAAATCGCTAGTGATGGATGATGCATGGTGGGATAAAGTTGAATAATTTTTAAAGTGTACGGAACCGATAATATCCATGCTTAGAGGAGCCGGTCTTGATATTCCACAATTGCATCATATTTATGACATGTGGATACCATGATTGAAAAGATAAAGGTGATTGTATTTGAGCATGAGGGTAAAGATCTTATTAACGGTAAATCAGAATTTTTTGATACAGTTCAAGAAATTCTTGTGGCTAGGTGGAATAAGAGTAACACCCTATTGCATTGTTTAACACATTTCTTGGTTCCTAAATACTATCATGAATCGTGGCTTCAAGGGAAAAGTAATGGGATAATAAGACTTGCTCTGAATGAAGATAGGGAGATTACCTCAAATAGGATCAAATGCTTTCAAAGATACTTCAAAGTTCCAAATGATTTGAAGCAAGTTTCTTTGGAGTATGAGGCATTTTATAGTTTAAGTGGTCACTTTAGTGATCCTCACGTGATTGATGCTATGAGGTATGAAGATCCTCTATCTTGGTGGGCTAACTATAGTGTATATGCTCTACTTTTACAAAGTTTGGCTTACAGTTATCTCTCCCAACCGGCTTCTCCATCTTGTTGTGAAAGGAATTGGAAAACTTATTCATTGATCCATAGCATCAAGAGAAACAAGTTATCTTCTTCAAGAGCCGAAGATTTAGTATTTGTGCATTATAATCTTCGCTTGCTTTCTCGAAAGAAAGAAAAATACATAAGTGGTGCAAGCAAATATTGGGATTTAAGTAAGTCTTTTGATACTTTTTGAGTAATTTTTTATGATGATAGGTTTCTTTCACAATAATCTAAATTCATTTGGTATTGTTTTAGGTGGAGACCATTTCAACATTGATGAAAGTATCAATGAGTTAGTTGAATTGTCAATCGATGAACCTCAACTAGAAGATGTGTTCTTTGAAAATAAAGTTGAGAATTTAGAAGGAGATGACAACATGGAGGAAATTGAAGAAGATGATCTTTGATTTAGATATGCTCACGTTCATATTAGATGTCTCAAATAGAACTTAGTTTAAAGGTCGATTTTATGTAGTTATTTTTGGTGTATGAACATGTAGTTTATGCATAATTTTTGGTGATCATTTGACTCTTAATTTGAATGGTTAATTGACTTATGTCTCTCGTAACTTTCCCTTGGTATATTTGATTCTAACTTAGTAACTCGTCTAGTCATCTCGGCTAAAGGTATGTTTCATATCTCTCTTAATCTTAGCTTTGTTTTAGTTTTTTATTTGCTATATTTCAATGTGTCATAGTTATACTATCTTATTTTAATACTTTGTTATGTGAGTTGTAGGAAAAGGAATGAATCATGCCCTTTTAAAGAGGTGTATTTGCTTGCGGCCTCGTTCCTTCATGATCTAACTCTACAAGGCACAAGTTACATGTAGGTTTTTCACAATATCTCATCTATATAATTATGCATATTTGATATTTTTTTAACTGTATGTAAAAAATTTTAATTTTTTTTTCCGAGTCCCTGCACCCGTATTCGTATCCAGATCTATATCCCCGAATCTGAAAAATTTGATCATTAAGGATCCGACACTCGGATCCGCACCCGTGTATGACACCAGCACCCAAGTCCGAGAAACTTAGTAATCAGCAACAACCACCTACCCAGTATATTCCTAGAAAGTGGGTCTAGGAGGGTAGAGCGCACGCAGTCCATACAACTACCGCAGATAAAGTAGAAAGGTTTTCTCTGATAAATCCCTGGCTCAGGACAGATAACAAATAATGAAAATTATTGCCTACTAAATAAGGAGCAGGACCCATACATCAGAATGAACTAAGTCTCAAGTCCAATCGAGATAAGGACAAGGAAGAAAGGTTGTTTATGATTTTTACCTTATTGATAAGATGAACACATACTAGAATTTTTATTGATTTGAAATGGAAGACAGAGCATTTTAACCACACTTTGAACAATTTTAAATAAAGAATATCCTTAATGATTATGCCAAACATCAAGAGAAGATTTCGACACAAGTATTTGTGCTTTATTTGAAGAACACCAATAAGATCTTCCAGAGGATAAAAGTATGTAGAGGCCATTTTTAAGTCTCCCTTGCAATAGTATATTCCTCGTTGCCCGATGGGTGAAATTCAAAATAAACATTATTATCAGCAATAAATTGAGCCACACTTAATACACTCTTAATGATCTCCGGCACATATAAAATATTTTTAAGATGTAAGGTTTTAGAAGAAGACATCAATTTTGATTCACCAATATGAGAGATATTCAAACCTGCTCCATTACCCATAAGAATTTGATATATCCCGATGTAGTCACATTTAAGAGTCAGATTATTAAGATCATTAGTAAGATGATTGGTGGCACCGAATCATTAGTAAGATTATTTGATTCACCTGAATACCCCGACATATTATGTTAGCGAAAGACGTTCGTGATGAAGGCCCGAGACATCGGGTAAAGTGTGGGAGCGTAGTTAGGATTAGTGTAGGTTAGAATATGATTTATTTTTTGCATTTTTTGGACTGTATAATTGGACTGTATATTTTAGAACTGGCTATGAAAGACCTCCAGGGACTTGGGGGGTACAAAAGTGTCTCATATAAAGATCTGTGCATGTTTCCAGGGGTTCATCTTTCTTTTGGTTTTAAAATGCTGAAGTTTGAGAAGTATGATGGACATGGTGATTCTGTAGCATATTTGAGACATTATTGCAACCAACTAAGGGGTGTTGGGGGGAAGGAAGAATTACTCGTGACATATATCGGTGAGAGTCTTTTAGGCCTAGCTTCAGAATGGTTTGTTGATCAAGACATCGACAAGTGGATTAGTTGGGATGACCTAGCTAATGAATTTGTGTAACAATTCCAATAAAATGCGGATTTGATTCCTGATGAGAAATCCCTAACTAACATGAAGAAAAAGAGTACTGAGACTTTCAGAGAGTATGTGATTAGATGGCGTGAATAAGCTGCTAGGGTGAAACTGTCAATGAAAGAAAGTAAGATAGTAGAGGTATTTATTCAAGCACAGGATGAAACATATTATCAACACTTGTTACCTACATTAGGCAAGCCATTTATTGAGGTCCTCAAAATGGGAGAGATAATAGAGGATTGAATTAAGACCGATCTCATTATGCGTTTTGCAACATTGGAAATGACTACTCAAGCAATTCAAAATGGTTTGGGAAGTGTTGGAGGGAAGAAGTATGAGGAAGATGCATCGGCTATTGTAGTTGGACAATAGGCACGGGCAAGAGGACCACACCATCGTTACCCACAGGCTCAAACCCAAGCCTAAGCCCAAGCTCCATAGAATGACTCCCATAATCCATTATACTCCATTCCTCCACCACCATATCTAGTATACAATGCACAACTATATATTTAATCCCCTTATTACCCACAATGGCGTGCACCAACTCCTCAAAGTCATCCTCAAACTCCACAAACATACCGAAGCCCTTCTAGGCTAGATTTTTGATCCAAGCCAAATAATGAAATGAGGTAGAAGTCGAGGGATAGCTCATACCAATTGGAGAGTCATATGCCAGTTTATTCTAGAGATTAGTACAATGGGGTATGATTACTCCTCTCCTTGGGTATACTCCTGACCCACATTCAAGAAGTTTTGATCCTAATGTACGATGTGTATATCATTCTGATGTTCAGGGTCACAGTATTGAAGATTACCGTGCTTTGAAAAGAGAAATTAAAAAGATGATTCAAGATAAATCAATTATGGTGCAGAACATTGACAGTGAGGAAACTTTTAGTCATGTGGATATGCAAACCAGTGGATAAGATATCAGGCTGAGCAATTGAAAAGTCACCCCTCTCCCTACTAGGAAGAGGTCTGGTAGCCTATTTTGTTTTATTTTCTATCATCCAAATTATTTCAGGGTTGTAGTTAGGGATATATTTTATTTTGTCCTTTTGTCGTTATGTTCAAATCCTTCTATCTTTCATTTTAATTAAATGGAGTGTGCAGTTTTTCTTTGTGTTTTAAATTTATATTGTTTGTTTGTTTTCTTTACATAGTACATTTTATGTTGATTCTAGTGTTATGACATGCTAGCAGAATTTTCATCTAGATTTTAAAATCCAGTTTAAGCATGAGCATTGAGTCAAAGGATTAATGTTAGAAAAAGAGAGTATCTGAGGACATAGGTAGAGTGTTGAGACATTTGGTGATAAGTTGAAGCCTTATTTGAAAAATTAAGGCAATTATTTTGAGAATCGCAAGAATAAATTAGTCATCAATTGAAAGACATATCTTAATTAGGTCAAATAGTGAATGTGTGGTCCTACATTAAAAGGAATAGAAAAATCAGCTCCACGAAAGCATGAGTCATTCGATGTAAGGAATGTACAACAAAGGTGGAGTTTGTGGAAGAAGTAGTGACGCACAGACTCAGTCAAAGTTAATGTTGTAAGAGATGTCATAAAGATTTTCATCTTTCACTTTCACTTGCATGCTATCTACTAGTATTTTCAAGGATTGATATGATGAAGGCATTTTATTCTGTCATCCAAACATTCTGTCATCCTTTGTTTACCCCATTTGAGCTTTAGTCCTATTTTCTTTCATACCCCTCTTTTGGAATCAAGATAGAGTCAGCAAAACTCAAAAGAAAAGTGTCGAGCAAAAGAATAGAGTCAAAAAGTTTCAAAAAAAGAGAGAAAAAATGTGTCCAAAAAGAAAAAAGAGTGTCAAGAAAAATAAAATAAGGAAAATCACAAAGAAAAAAAGTCAAAAGAAAAAAAAATCATAATCAAGCAAAACAAGCCCCCAGAACTATGCGTGACCTGATTCTCCTCTTTAGAGGGTGAGATATGTAGGCTGCCCTACTTTGGGCTTGGTCAAACCAAATAAATAGTTTAGAGTCACCTAGCCAAAGAAACTGGGGCATGGGTTAATCCTCATTGTTTGAGTCGATTCCAAAAGTTATAAGTCTTACCCCACTTCAAGTGTCGTTTGAGCCTCATGTCATCCTTTCTTTTTAACCCTATCTAAAAGACAAGGTACAACCAAATAAAGACCTTCAGATCAATCTTTAAGAATGTTAAGGCTAAGCATGCAAGGGATATGATGACGCATTTTGGGAACTACTTGTCTTCCTCAGCGTAAGGAATCAGGAGAGAAATAAAAATGAGAGAGTCTTAATGGTGAAAACCCTCACGGGCACCATAAGACGATGGTAAGTTGAGAGAGGTAAAAATGAGAGAGTCTTATTGGTGAAAACCCTCACAGATATCATAAGACAATGGTGAACTAAGAAAAAGAGAATGAGAGAGGCATGTTGGTAAAAACCCTTCAAGGTGTCACTAGCCGAATGAGGTATTAAAGACAATTGACCTAAAGAAACAACTCAGTTTCGTGGCTATTAACTCAATAACAATTTGTAGAAAGTTTGGATAAAAAGATCAGACAACTTAATACAAAATGCATGGCATAGTCATTAGAGTTGACTGTCATTTTCTAGATAATTTTTCATTTCTTTGTTTCAAATGGGGACATTCATTGTCTTTTCTTTCTTCTTTTGTTTTTATTTTGTTTTCTTGAGTCAGTTGTCAAATAAAAGTTATTGCCATTTTTCTCTTGTCTGTGAGTCAAGTTCATAGCAAAACAAGTGAGAAAAGATTTCAAAACTGGCTACCAGCTTCTTTAATTGCGGAAACCAAGACAAAAGGCCAACACATGAAAGAGATATGATTGTGAGCCGAAATAAGACATGCAGAAATTTTTGTTAACTGACAAGTCTGGCAACTCATGGAAATACCAAGGTTCAAAGGTTTTATCTGAGAAACACGGTAAAGCAGAGATACTATGTTTGTTTCAAATTCACTCTTGATAATCTGAGTTTGGTCAATGATACAGCAAGTCGATGACATATGCTAATGGTTGGAAGCAAGGTTAAATATGACGGGGGCAAGAGCGATTACCACAAAAGCTAAAGCCACAAACCAACCACCATGTTTATAAACTCACAAGTTTTCTTTGATGAAATAGAAAATATGTTACCTTCAAATCAAGGTCTTCGGAGTCTAAATATCAAAGGTTGTAATGCCTCACTTTCATAAATGCAGGAGATAAGGTGTTGCACAAGTTTGGTAATCAAAACCATGGTAAAAACTCATCATCCAATATATCTAGGAGACACACTTCCTTGTCTGGATGATTCAGGTCCATTTATTAGGTAATGCACTTTCTAAATTGAACCTTCACTCCTAGAAGTCGCACTTTCTTGTTTGTGTAATTTAAGCAACATTTTTAAGAAGACACACTTCCTTGTTTGGGTAATTCAAGCAACATTTGTAAAGAGACGCACCTCCTTGTTTGGGTAATTCAAGCAACATTTTTAAGGAGACACACTTCCTTGTTTGGGAAATTCAAGCAATATTTGTAAGAAGATGCACTTCCTTGTTCGGATAATTTAAGCAACATTTGTAAGGAGCCGCACTTCTTTATTTGTGCAATTCAAGCTGCATTGGTAAGAAGATGCACTTTCTTATTTTGGTAATTCAAGTGGCATTTGTAAGGAGACGTACTTTCTTGTTTGGGTAATTCAACCAATATTTATAAGGAGACACACTTCCTTGTTTGGGTAATTCAAGCAACATTTGTGAGAAGACGCACTTTCTTTTCTGGATAATTCAAGCAACATTTGTATGGAGACGCACTTCCTTGTTTGGACAATTCAAGCAACATTTGTAAGGAGACGCACTTCCTTTTTTGGGCAATTCTAGCAACATTTGTGAAGAGACGCACTTCCTTGTTTGGGTAATTCAAGCGGCATTGGTAAGGAGACACACTTCCTTATTTTGGTAATTCAAAAGGCATTAGTAAGGAGACGCACTTTCCTGTTTGGGTATTTCTAGCAACATTTGTAAGGAAACACATTTTCTTATTTAGTTAATTCAAGCGGCATTGGTAAGAAGACACACTTTCTTATTTCAGTAATTCAAGTGGCATTTGTAAGGAGATGCACTTCCTTGTTTGGGAAATTCAACCGGCATTTGTAAGGAGATGCACTTTCTCGTCTGGATAATTCAAGAAACATTTGTAAGGAGACGCACTTCCTTGTTTTGATAATTCAAGTAACATTGGAGCCCACCCGAAGCACAGGGAGAATAAATGGAAAGTCAAACAACAATGTGAAGAAATTAAAAGTCAGGCAACAAATTGAAGATATTACAAGTCAGGAGCCTGACTGAAGAATAGGGTGATGAAACTCAAGTCAAAAGTCCAAAAGAAGCTGCATAGATAGGATTTTTGTAATTTCATTTATGTTTTAACTTGTAATTTTCATTTTTGATGTAATGATAGAGCCACGGACCAGAACCTCGATGGGACCTCACTTAACTCTCCAACTCGGTTATCCTTCTTTCTTTTATTTCTTCCTTTGAATAATGGTCAGGTCAAAATTCTGTCTCGTTGTCTACTTCTTTGTATGAAAAAACTTTGTGTTTACATGCAAAGAGGGGCATGATGTCAACAAATAATTTTGTCCCTCCCCAAAAGCATTGTTACCATTTTTACTCTCGCCTTACCATGTACCCTCACCCATGTGATTATATCCCATAAAAATACAATTAAAATAACAACCCTATCCTAACCAACTTTACACCTAATCCTAATAACCTACTCTACCTCATACCCTTACCCACCTACCTAAATGACTCCTCTCCTCCTCACCTTTCTTGGACACAAAGCAAAAAAGGAGGCGGCATACAATATAAATAATCAAAATAGAAGAGGGGCACCCCACTGGAATTCATCTTCTACACACCACACCATCAATACACAATACAGGAACTAGACTTCAATGGAATTGGGTTTCACACACACAACCTCACATTTCCATTAACAGAGCACGCAAAAAAAATGCATACACACACCACTGCCATATACAATTCATCACTCTCATATACACACATCATCATCTCTATTATCTTCTACAGATATTCACCATTACCATACACAAAAACAATTGACCCCAATTCCACCCAATGACACGTAAACAATGAATTCTCTATTTCAGATCATCCGCCATAGGTAGAATCACGTATACACACCAAAATCACACACGCACACACTCACCTCTTTTAGATCCTTACGACTCTCGCATACACACACTCAGGTCACCAAAAAACATACTCTCCCACTGAGAAACATATACACACAGATATCAGTGAGGAAGCGGTCAAGAAAAATGGAAGGAGCTTGAAATTTTTGGCTAGAAATAGTAAAAATAGGAGAAGTTCGATCTTATCAAGCTTTTTCTGACAAAAATTTCATCGGAATCGGCATCAAGCTCACCAAAATCTTCCTCAAGTTTGTCGATTAATTTTCCTTCTCGTTGTTTGATCGATCCCATCTCAAAATCACCAAAACCTTCTTATTTTCCTTTGATATTTGGACAAAATCTGGTCGGCGTCTACTATTTTGGTCGTATTTGTCATTGTCCATTCATTGGAGCACGATTTTAATCAGTTTTAGTTCTCTGTTAGATTTCGGGGATTGTTGGACTCATTGGTTTACGTACTATTTCTAGAAATTTGGGTACTGTTTGGGTCTTAATCAGATTGTGGTGATAGGTTTTGGATCGAAATGGTGATTGCTAATTGTGGTGATTGATAAAAGAGATTTGGGGGCGAGAATTAAAAATTGACAAAAAGGATAGATTCAGTTTAATTTTGATTTATTGTTGATATGAGTTGTGATAGATTTATAATGTGTTGAAACGGATAGGCAATATAGGTTCGGGTAGGCAAATTTTAGAACTTGTTGTTTTGGTTGAATGTTGGAATGTGAGTATGAATGTTTCTTTATAGTTTATCATATTTAATTCAAATGTATTTATTTAGTCGAGGAATGCTCCGAGACACATTGTATTTATTCATTGGGGAATGCCCCGACATATTAAGTTGGTGGAAGACGTTCGTGATGAAGGCCCGAGACATCGGGTAAAGCGCAGAAGCGTAGTTAGGATTAGTGTAGGTTAGAATAGGATTTATTTTTTTGCATTTTTTGGACTGTATAATTGAACAGAGCACTATATTTTAGATTTGTTTTGTTTCACATGTTTGATTGATTGTTTTACATACTTTGTGTGGCTTAAACATTCATAGTGTTCAAATTAGCCGATACGCTCTACCAAGCGACCGTGGTCAAACCATGGGATCAAGGGGTGCCTAACACCTTCCCTTCGATTAACAGAATTCCTTAATCATAATCTCTGTTCGCGAATCAGTTTAGAGTCAAAACCATTTTAAAAAAGAATTTCCAAAGGTGACTTGGCACACCCGATTTATGCTAAGTGGCGACTCTGTATTTTAAATATAAATAATCCGTTTTGAAACAAATTTTCATCTTTTGTCAGTTTGATAATAAAAACCCTTTCAAACTTAAAATTTATTTTTTTTGGAGTTAAAAAAGGGATGTGACACTTACCGGTACTATTGTTGAAGAAACTTTTTCGCACATATTTTGGACACCATGTATTGTACATTGTCTAAATCTTGCTTTAAAAAAGTATGTGTCAACCTTTTAAAAAATTGGCCCACTTTTCAAGTTGTGCATGAATATTAAAAGTGATTGGCGAAGTGAGTAGTTTAAAGATTTTTTTTGTGAATCATGACATGGCGCATGCCATTTTTTAAAAGCATTCGGATCTATCTTTGTTAAAAGTTGCTGAAACAAGATTCGCTTCCCACATTGTCATAACTTCTCGTGTTTATAAGATAAAACCCTCATTGGAAAAAATGGTAATGGATGACGAATGAAAAAATTACAAGGGAGACAAAGTACTTGAAGCGAGGGTGCGTGAGATAAAATTGCTTGTGATGGATGATGTATGGTGGGATAAAGTTGAATACTTTTTAAAGTGTACGGAACCGATAATATTCACGCTTAGAAGAGCCGGTCTTGATATTCCACAATTGCATCTTATTTATGACATGTGGATACCATGATTGAAAAGGTGAAGGTGATTGTATTTGAGCATGAGGGTAAAGATCTTATTAACGGTAAATCAGAATTTTTTGATACAGTTCAAGAAATTCTTGTGGCTAGGTGGAATAAGAGTAACACCCTATTGCATTGTTTAACATATTTCTTGGTTCCTAAATAC
Organism: Capsicum annuum; assembly: GCF_002878395.1. Classification (NCBI taxonomy): domain Eukaryota; kingdom Viridiplantae; phylum Streptophyta; class Magnoliopsida; order Solanales; family Solanaceae; genus Capsicum; species Capsicum annuum. The sequence continues at coordinate 54,813,883 of NC_061112.1, forward strand.
TATCATGAATCGTGGATTCAAGGGGAAGGTAATGGGATAAGAATACTTGATCCGAATGAAGATAGGAGATTGCCTCAAATAGGATCAAATGATTTCAAAGATACTTCAAAGATCCAAATGATTTGAAGCAAGTTTCTTTGGAGTATGAGGCATTTTGTAGTTAAAATGGTAGCTTTAGTGATCCTCACGTGATTGATGCTATGGGGTATGAAGATCCTCTATCTTGGTGGGCTAACTATGGTGTATATGCTCCACTTTTACAAAGTTTGGCTTATAGGTTTCTCTCCTAACCGGCTTCTTAATCTTGTTATGAAAGGAATTGGAGCACTTATTCATTGATCCATAGCATCAAGAGAAACAAGTTATCTTCTTCAAGAGCCGAAGATTTAGTGTTTGTGCATTATAATCTTCGCTTGCTTTCTCGAAAGAAAGAAAAATACATAAGTGGCCTAAGAAAGTATTGGGATTTAAGTAAGTCTTTTGATACTTTTTGAGTAATTTTTTATTATGATAGGTTTCTTTGATAATATTCTAAATTCATTTGGTATTGTTTTAGGTATAGACCATTTTAACATTGATGAAAATATCAATGAGTTAATTGAATTGTCAATCAATGAAACTCAACTAGAAGATGTGTTCTTTTAAAATAAACTTGAGAATTTAGAAGAAGATGACAACATGGAGGAAATTAAAGAAGATGATCTTTGATTTAGATATGCTCATGTTCATATTAGATATCTCAAATAGAACTTAGTTTAAAGGTTGATTTTATGTAATTATTTTTGGTATATGAACATGTAGTTTATGTATAATCTTTGGTGATCATTTGACTCTTAATTTGAATGGTTAATTGACTTGTGTCTCTTGTAACTTTCTCTTGGTCTATTTGATTCTAACTTAGTAACTCGTCTAGTCATCTCGGCTTACTTCCAAAAGACTAAAAGGTATGTTTCATATCTCTTAATCTTAGCTTTGTTTTAGTTTTTTATTTTCTATATTTCAATGTGTTATAGTTATACTATCTTATTTTAATACTTTGTTGTGTGAGTTGTAGGAAAATGAATGAATCATGCCCTTTTAAAGAGGTGTATTTGCTTGCGGCCTCGTTTCTTCATTTTCTATCTCTACAAGGCACAAGTTACATGTAGGTTTTTCACAATATCTCATATATATAACTATGCATATTTGATATTTTTTTAACTATATGTATAAATTTTTAATTTTTTTTTCCGAGTCCCTGCACCCGTATTCGTATCCAGATCTATATCCCCGAATCTTAAAAATTTGATCATTAAGGATACGACACTCGGATCTGCACCCGTGTATGACACCATCACCCAAGTCCGAGTAACTTAGTAATCAACAACAACCACCTACCCAGTATATTCTCAGAAAGTGGGTCTAGGAGGGTAGAGCGCACGCAGTTCATACAACTACCGCAGATGAAGTAGAGAGGTTTTCTCTGATAAACCCCTGGCTCAGGACAGATAACAAATAATGAAAATTATTGCCTACTAAATAAGGAGCCGGACCCATACATCAGAATGAACTAAGTCTCAAGTCCAATCAAGATAAGGACAAGGAAGAAAGGTTGTTTATGGTTTTTACCTTATTTATAAGATGAACAAATACTAGAATTTTTATTGATTTGAAATGGAAGACAGAGCATTTTAACTACACTTTGAACAATTTTAAATAAAGAATATCCTCAACGATTATGCCAAACATCAAGAGAAGATTTCGACACAAGTATTTGTGCTTTATTTGAAGAACACCAATAAGATCTTCCAGAGGATAAAAGTATGTAGAGGCCATTTTTAAGTCTCCCTTACAACAGTACCTTCCCCATTGACCGATCCTTCGCAACAAAAAATAAGGGTGAAATTCAAAATAAACATTATTATCAGCAATAAATTGAGCCACACTTAATAAACTCTTAGTGATCTCAGGCACATATAAAATATTTTTAAGATGCAAGGTTTAGAAGAAGACATTAATTTTGATTCACCAATATGAGAGATATTCAAACCTCCTCTATTACCCATAAGAATTTGATATATCTCAATGTAGTCGCCTTTAAAAGTCAGATTATTAAGATCATTAGTAAGATGATTGGTGGCACCTGAATCAAGATACCATGTAGGATTACCTACAATATTCAGTTGAGCTAAGTAGTCTACCGTGTGAGTTTTAGAATTAGATTGATAGGCATGATCAAAACGGTGATAGCAATCTAGAGCAATGCACACTTGACATTGTGAAGCCATTAGAATTATTTCCATGATCTCTAATTCTATTTTTTCCTCCGCGACCACGACCTCGGCTAGATGTTCCTCCACTAGAGTTGTTTGAATTGGAGTATTTTTTGTAGCCAACTTCTCCTTTGAGGTTAGGATTGCCATTAGGAGTCACAATAGAATTTCTTATTGTATAGTTTGCTTGTCCGAAGCCTTGTTCCACAATTGTGAGATTTTTCAGTCGAGTCTCATGGCTCAACAAAAGTCCATGTAAGTTATTAAGCATTATGCTTTTAGGCTTGGAAGTTACATATATAACTAGTACATCACAATCCGATTCTAGCCCTCCAAGAATGTAAAGTATAAGATGTTTATTATTAATAGGTTGAGCAGCAGCAACCAAGTTTTTGGCTATGGATTTCATCTTCGGTAGATAATCAGTCATAGATAATGTACCTTTCTGAGTTGTCTAAAGTTGCAGACGTAAAAACATCAATCTCACTTTAGACTGAGATGCAAAAATGGTCTCTAATGCGTGTCACACCTCTTTGGTTGTAGCATATCCGATAACTTTCCCTAGAACACTTTCTGTGAGAGTTGAAAGAAGCCAACTCAATAATAGTTGATCCTGTCTTCTCCAAGTAGTATAGGCCGAATTAATAGTTATTTTTGCAGAAGATTTGCCTTCTGATGAACTGTAAGCAACAAGCTTGGATGGACATTCATGAGTTCCATCAATGTATCCTTCCATATCATGACCTAAAACTGGAAGAATTTGTGATCGCCAGAGGACAGTTATTCGACATAGTTATTCCTGTCTATTTTTTTTTCAGATTTTAGTGGGTGAAGTTATTTGAAAGACTTGTTGTCATATTTTGTGAAGATTTTATGGAGGTGGGGATCGATAGATTTGTCATTGTTGAGGGAAGCGATTTGTTGCTCTATGATTCCATGAAAGGATTGGAGAGATCGATTTTGATTCTTACTCTCTATGTGCATTCCAATAAGCATATTTCAATCAGTTTAAATACAAGGATAATATAAGAGTCTTAAAGGGAGAAGGAACATACAGAGGTTATCAACTATAGCATATCTCTAACTAGTAGTTATTCTAACAGGGCTAAGAGTGAAATATTGTGCTAAGCTCCGAGGATTACCTAACTCCTTCTCTAAAGACCGCCAGATGAAATATAAGCTGTGTACCCAGTCTAAAATAATAGAAATAGACACCCAATGCAATCAAACTATCTAACAAATATAAATCTTGGATAACTTATCCGAATTGTAAGTAGTCTGAACGCTTATAAAATGTGTTAGTTTGGTTGATCTGTCAAAAATGACCCAGTTAGCATCAAACTTTCTAAAGTTTATCGCAACCCTACCATAAAGTTCATAACAATTTGCATTCACTTCCGCATAGGTATAGGCATTCTCTAAGTCATTCCACCTGATTTTTGGTGCTACATTTCACTTATTGGTAATTCAAACACCAAAACACATATTAAACTATTTACCTCTTCATCTGACACCACCAAAAATGTTGTTTCATGTCGCGATGCATCTTTGTAACTCTAGATGAATAGAGTACCTAGATTTGTGAGCCTCTTTGGTAATGCAATTGTGTCAATCCACCTATCCAAGGAACATAAATACGTTATATTGCTCAGGTTCTTCAAAAATGACTACATCAAATATCTGCAAAGCTAAGTGAACATGTTTGTTGGACTGGTGGTGATGACCTTTCCTATAGTAACCTCTGACTCTAGACAAGGCACCAATATAATTTTCAGAACCAAGATTTTTTCCCTCATGCGTAATAAGCTCTTTCACTTTGTGGTATCCACCATGAATTGAAAAGAAGCTCCTGCAGCAGCAGCCTGAGCCACTGTTAGATAAATAAGATAGATAAACCCATTGATGAACTTACCCTCCGTAGCAAGTATCATGAAAGCATAGAAATACAAATATGAAAACCCATCTAATATTCAATAGCAAAGATGCCATCTTATTACAATTTCTCAAACTAGATCCTTTTATCTTCCCCCTCACTGTGTGAATGAACTTCTCTAGGAACACATGCAAGAACTAAGTCCAAGTAAGAGGAGGTGGCCTAGTTGGTTTGCTCTCAATGAAAGGACTTCCACCACTACTTGGTTGGGCCAACCATCTCAAAATCAGTGAAATCAACTATAGGAGAGTTCACTAACCCCAAATTGTACCACATGAAAACTGAATTAGAAACTCATAGCATTTGCATTGAGATCCTTATTGAACTGCGAGGGGTCCATCAAGCCTATCAAATCTGTCTGGCCCATCCAATGGCATAATAGGTGAAGTAAGTAGGTGCTGATCAATGCCAGGTAATGGCACACCCATAAACTAGGGTGCTAGATTCAATTATGTCTTTAGAGACTACAAACCTAGCGCAATAAGCTAACAGAGAGTATGAGCTCCAACTGTTGTCTAAGAACCATCTAGAGTGACAAGAAAAACACCTACCTAAGCCACACCATCCCAAGGAAACCTAATATTTGCACCAAGGTATCCTAAAGGACAAGAGAAACAATAAATCTTGATGGTACCTATGTTGGCCTGAACTTGGCCATCGTCATGAACATCCTTTGGCTCAGCGGATATAGCCCTAGCACAATAGGTGATATGCGAGATCTGCCTCTACAACTCATAACAACCTTAGCAATGGGTTTGGGGTCTTGTTCTCCTGCCTTGAATGATCATGTCCTCACCATTTGTGAAAGGGTGAAACAAAGAAATTTAGAACTCAAATTGAATCTACTACGCATGGAATGAAAGAATAAAATTTTCCTAAGTGTCCCATAAGCTCTCAAAGATAAGTACATACGTCTACATACTGATCCACAAGATTCTATTATACATTGCTCTTGTATTCAAGATATCCTGAACATAGGACTCTTATATCCGCAACGTTTTGACTGCCCGTGTACATTGTTATACACATTCAAGGATGGCCATTTGTTTAAGTAGAGGGAGATATAGCAACCTATTTGATGTTTTTGAGTATTAGGACACTTTTTCTCTAAATGACACTTCTCATAGGCTTAAAAGATGAATTATGACTTGTTGAGATGGGTAGCACACGATATAATTAGATGCGTATTAGAGAAGAAAGCAGAGGAAGAGAGATGGTGGAGTATTCCCAACATGTATTTGTTGGACATTATGAAAAGAGAGGAACCATAGACATTTTAAGAACAAAAGCAATCTCATCCATAAATTAAGATAAAGTACCTCAGCTTATTTTATTTTTGGTGTAAACAACATCCAATGAGGGAGACAACAGTTTTTGTAGATTACTTTGACAATTTGTAAGTTAGTAGTTGTACATCAGATCCCCCATTATCCTATTTTACCAATCAAACCCTTTGTCTTAGTACCCATTTAATGGTGTAGATGCTTTTCGAATATGAAATACATGTAACTCTCTTTAAAAAAATAAAAAAATAAAGTGAGGGTTTACCAAAGTCAACATTAGGGGTAATCAAGCTTAGAATTGAGGTTTTGAAGTACCTATAGATTGGCATGGTATTTTGGACTTAGGTAGGTTTTTGGACAGGTTCCAAGGGGCTTGGGAGTTTTCAGATGCTTAATTTGCATACTAGTTAAATTGAAGATTAAGAGTTGACCACGCTCAATATGTGCCTAGAGCCCTAAACAACCTCAAATTGATATTTTGAGTATTCCAACTTGGTATCAAAGCCCTAGGTTCACCGATATCGTAGGTATGAGAGCATGTTTAGTAGTATTGCGTATCTATATAAATGCATCTATACTTATCTTCAAGAAGTTATGGGACACTTAGAAAAGTTTTAGTCTTTCATTCCTTATCGAGCGAACTTGATTCAACTCAATTTTTTATGTTTTATTCTCTCATAAATGGTGATGACACAATCATCCATGGCAAGAAAGTATGAGCCCGCGCCAGCTGCTAGGGCCGCTATAGGCGGTAGAGGCGTGGCGCAAACTAGAGGAGCTCGTGTAGCAGCACCTACTAGAGGCTTGAGTTGTGCTCGTGCAAATAGAGGATGATCATACACAGTGTTATGCTTTTTTGGGTTAGGTGTAGTTATCATTACGGCTATTTTGTAGGTCGCGACAGTTTGGCAATACAAAATCAAGTATAGGAGTAGAGGCGGATCTAGCTATTTACACTTGTGTCTAAGCAAGTCTTCTGCAGTCGGTGTGCCTATTTTAGCTCAAACAATATCTATATTCCAGACAAAAACAAGTAGTATAAAGTAAACCACACCTGCTTAAACTCACTAATTCTATGTTCTAGATCCTCCTATCCTATGTATAGAAGGCACATACATCCAAAATTACTCTAATGTATAGAAAGAGCAAACGATGTTATAATTGAAATAGATAAATACCAAAACCATCTAAACTAACATCTGGAGTGATATCCCATATAGTACTATATTAAACAACCCAAGCAAATTTTACATACAAAAAAATAGATATTTTAGACATATCAAAAATTGTTGTAAAGAGTACAAACTATAAGCTTACATATCCATGGAACTAGTCTAGGTGTGAGCAATCTGGTCCTATTATAAAATAAATTAACTATTCAAATACAGATGAAGTGTAAAAAAAATAGAAGCCCTAATTTATTTCTCTGATCTAAAATAACACGATTTGTATAATTTTTTTCTATCAAATGGATATTTAAAGTCAAACTAGAAAGAGTAACTTTCACGAAGAGAAACGGCGGTTAAAGATGTGATGGAGCTTCTGTCAAATAGACAGAGTTTGCTAATTTTCAGAAATTGGGATAATATATTTTCTACATTTGTGCTAAGATGAGCCAAACCACGAGAAGTATGTTTTTATTTTATTTTATTTTTCTATTTTAACTTTTGGAATAAATACATAAGAAAAATCTGGGTGATGGACTCTTTTTTTGAAGCCATTTTATTAGATTAATAAAAAATAAACAACATCATCCCCGTCAAAGCCCAAATAATACAATGTCTTAAAAATGTTGTGGACGTGGCCCACTTTCCAAAATGCCCTAACTATATAAATGTCTAAATTTTCTTTTTTCGCCCTTCTTAGTTGAGTTTTCCTTTTCTTCAACACCATGCTCCATTGCTGCCACTCGAATCCCTAGCTAAGGTGTCTTCTTCTATGGGTGATAAATGTTATTCCCATCATCGTTTTGCATCTCTTCTTCACAGAATATTATCCAAACACCAAGGTAACCTTTGAAATTATTGTTATCTTCTTCTCTTTTCTCATCTTATATATCTATCTTTCTCGGGTGGTATGATTGTCAATATCGTGATGTCAACAGAAGAAACATTCTGAGTTTGCATTTCTTCCTCAGGTTCTCTTGTCTCCATTTCTTGCTTCATTTGTAACCTTGTTAGAATTTTAATCCCCTTCTATTTTCTTTTAGATTTGCATTAGAGCATGTATATCCGTCGCTGATTTGAACTTGAGACTGACCTCCTGAGCTGATGAACTAATCTGACACATTTCCCTTCTATTATTGGTGATTTCTTTTGTAAGCTCACATCAGGGGTGGATCTATATAGTAGCTTGAGGGTGCCACGATATTCAGTCATCTCAGTAGAAACTCTACAAATATAGGTATATATATGTCAGATATAGTATAAATTTAAAGCATTGCACCTGTATTAACATGTTTGATGTAGTGCAGATGGAAAAGGGCACAACATTTGTTGCCAAAGTCCCAAGTTCAAATCCGGTATTGGATGATATTTTGCACAATTATTTTAGAAGACATTTCAAAACATTTCAAAATACATTGTGTCTCTTTGGATTTGAACCCTAGACATCTTCTTTATAAGCATTAGAATATACCAATGAGCTAGGACTAGTACTTTGACAAATAATCAATATGTGATTACTTAATCCACTTATTTTTCAACTTTTTTTTATCAAATGTACTTTTAAAATTTTTGATGAGAAATATCTTTCTAATTAATAAATATTAAAAACACTTTTGAGCAACAATTAGGGTTAATCAAGTATTTTTAAGTGTATTTTTCTCAAAAATATTTTTTAAAAAGTAATTTTCTAGGGAATAAACTATTTTTTTAATCTCCAAAAACTGAATTTATTACTCTCCAAAACACTTATTTTTTCTAAAAAACTTGCTCAAACATCTCTTTTTTTTTTTAGAAATAAAAATTTTTAGGAGTAACGATTGTTAGTCTTTTCTCCTATGTAAATATGGTGCTACTGTTCATAGTACGTGGCACCCGGAACCTCAGAATCCTAGATCCGCCTCTGACTCACATAGATTATCCTTTCTGATTTATCAACTTTAGTGTTCCTTGTCAAAGGATTATGAACTTTGTAAATGCCCTTGCTGCTCTGAATTTGCATCTTGCATGTCTAGTATTGGCCAAACACTTTGTACATACGGCTTTACTTTTGTAGTTCTAATTATCAACCTAGGTATTTGCTTTATGTCCATCTTCATTATTTGTCTTGCCTCTAATGGTAATTATTGATATGCCTGGATTGTTGTTACTTCTTCTGACTGAAATGCTAAATTAGCCAAATAATCTGCTAACTTGTTCCCTTCTTTGTAAATGTGGCTGATTGTATCATTTAGATTATACATAGTACGTCTGACTTCCTCCATTTGCTCAGTTAGCTCCCATGCAATATTCCATACCTTTCTGATAACATTAACCATCAACACAGAGTCTTACTCAATTTCCACGTCCCTAAAGTTTCAATTTGTTATGAATTTATTGTTTTTAGAGAAAGAAAATATAAATATACTAGTTAAGGGGTTGTTTGGTGGGAAACAAGTTAATCCAGAATTATCTATTACAAAATTAGTTCAAGGTGGATAAATATAACACTACAGTCCAAGATGTGACTTATCTTCGGATGAGTTATTCCATGTATTTTATCCCATCAAATATAAAATAAGCTGACCCTAAAATTAATTTTGAGACCGATTATCCCTTATTTCTTGTACCAAATCAGCCATAAGTATTATAATACAAGAGTTTCTACTAGCATTCAATACATAATGGTATATTTCTATCAAAATCCAATAAAAGGGTGTTGTGAACTCAGTTGATAAATATGCCATTATGAATGATAAGGAGGATGGAATAAGTGATTTCTGCATTGGCAAGTTGCGTCGGAGTACTAGAAATGGCATTCCAGCAAAAAGGTTGGGCAGTTACTTTTGGGCAAGGAATAAGTCAAGTGAGTAAGGATAGAGTCAGTTATGGAATTACGATAAAAGTGTGAGAACATGGATAGGATGGGATAAGGAAGTTGTTGTTTGTTCTGAATATTCTCATCTCCTTCTTCTGCCTTCTAAACCCTTTTTTAGACTTCTAGTTTCAGATTATGGTGTCAGATTTCTTGTACTTAATTTTTCTATTTGTTGTTCCCTGCATTCCCTGTTGTTGTGTTTTCTATGGCATTATAACTGTATTCAGTACACTATTAGTAATATATTTGTGTTGTATTGTGAACTTGTGAGTTGTTATATTGGTGCTTTTATCCTGAGGTCTCTAATGGAAGAGGACCAAAAACTCAAATCTATGGGTGGTGAAAGAGTAATTCTTCGAGTAACATACCTGAGATTTGATCTATGTTTAACGAAATAGTGGGTCATATGATAGTACTAGGTTCTCAGAATGGTACTCATGCAATGGCAACTCCTCAACCACATCAAACTACTGAAGTTTTTAGGGCCAGACACCTACACCTCCTACTTTATGCCACAAACCGACTTCGATTGAATTAGGACGATTCCATGGGCTGAATATTAAATCATGGCTTTTCCAAGCAGAGAGTTACTTTAAATTTTATGGAATTGCGGAGGATCATAGGTTAATGCTAGCATCGTTTTACTTGGATAGTGATGCGTTGGAATGGCACTAGTGGGTTTTTTGCAATAAACAGTTGGTTAATTGAAAGTGTTTTATCGAGAAACTGCTAGTTCGATTTTGGAAATGAGATCTTAAGGCTCCGGAGGTTCAACTTGCTAAACTTTGATAGATCACAACAGTGGATGAATACCAGAGTCTCTTTAAAGCAGTCTAATGAAATGATGCCTTTTATAGATCAAATATTAACCCATTTTTTTACTTCTATACTGAGGTCTGATATTAAAGCAATCATATTAATTCGTGAGCCCACAAAATTAAATGAAGTCATACATTTAGCCTATTTATATGAGTAATAGATCAAACTTGAGTGGAGCTCCTTTAAACCTTCTTTCAGTAAAGCTCCACCACTTCTGCTGACTACAACTCATCCATATGCAATCTCAAAGCCCTAACTTTGAACCAGATAACTCTAATTTTTCAAACTGCATCAAAACATCCTCTCATGAAATGCCTTGCCCATGTAAAGTTACAAAGCCATCTAGAATATATGAGGTCTTTGCTATTCTTGTGATGAAACATATTCTCCATGTCACACGTGTAAATCATTTCCCAACTTCTACTGTTATCTAAAGCATCAGAGGCTGAAGTGACTTAACCAGATCAATTTGTATTAGATGATGTCTTCGCAGAGAAATTGCATTGCTTAGAGGTTCACGAATACTCAACTATATTATATCATGCTTTATCCAAAGGAAATTCTTCCATTACTATTTGATTTACTGGTCATGTAAATGGATCACTACTACAAGCGCTCGTGGATAACTCTAGGACACATAATTTTTTTCAGGCAAGGATGGCTAACTTTTTTCAGTTGGTAATTGAACCAACACCAATATTTTCAGTAGTTGTAGAAAGTGGTGAGGGTGTAAATTTTTGATAACCAAATAGGGCAATAATATAGTGGAAGATTTATATATTTTACCCCTTCATGGTGCTAATATTGTACTCGAAATTTTGTGGATCACAACTTTGAGACTTGTCCTCACTAATTATGCAAAGAGGATATTTGAATTCACTTTGAATGGTCCAAGGTCTTGGGCTAAGAGATACTCCTACTGATGTGCAACCGTTGCAATTACATAGTTTGAGCAGAATGACAACTTCTACTGTAATTTCCTTTTATTTTCATTTGGAATTGGTATTTGATTTGAAAACTTTATGTACTACTTCCTCTAAGTGAGCAATGGTTCTCAAAACATATGAAGATGTATTTCAGAAATTTCTGGGTTTGCCTCCTTCATGAAGTCATGACCACATAATCCATTTAGTTTCTGGGGTAGGGAAAGTTAATGTAAAACCATATCGATACCCTTATTTTCAAAAGAATTTTATGAAGCAATTAGTGGTTGAAATGCTCAAATAAGAAATAATCCAAGCTAGTACTAGCCTATTTTCCTCACTAGTATTGTTAGTTCGAAAAAAAGATAGCACTTGGTAGTTTTGTATAGACTATCGTGCATTAAATGCAATCACAATTCGTGATAGATTTCCAGTTCCTACCGTTGACGCGCTTTTTGATGAATTGAATGGTGCTTGTTATTTCTCCAAGTTGGATTTGTTGTTAGTTGATAAATCTGCTAATATAAATGATAAGGAGGATGCAATGAGTGAATTCTGCACTGGTAAGCTGCGTTAGAGTACTAGAAATATCATTCTACCTAAAAAGGTTGGACAATGACTTTTGGGAAGGAAATAAGACACGTGAGCAAGGCTAGAGTTAGTTATGGAATTGTGATAAAGTGTGAGAATATCATATGGGTAGGATGGGATAAAGAAGTTATTATCTTTTCTGAATATTCTCATCTCCTTCTTCTACCTCCTCAACCCCCTTCTAGACTTCTAATTTCAGATTCTAGCTTCAAATTTCTTGTACTTAATTTCCCTATTCATTATTCCCTGTAATTCTTTATTGTGGTCTTGTTGTTGTGTTCTATTGTATTGTAATTGTATTCACTAAACTATTAATGATATATTTGTGTTGTATTATGAACTTGTGAGTTGTTACAAAAGGTACAAGCAAAAAGAGACAATAAAAAGCTAGAAAATGCCATTTTATATAATCCATTTACAGTCCTCTAAATTTCTCCCATTTAGTTGGCTCATCCGATCTTGATTTCACTATCAACAAACTATTTTCTCCACAAATATCCTTTTTACATTTTTTTTTTTAATCAAAACTTCATTAAAATACAAAGTTTTTTGTAATTTGAATTAGAATCTTGCAAAAACGAAACAAGAATTATCGTTTTTCATTATGGAAGATAGTAGTCATAATCCATATTTTGTGTCGGTTAAATCTTTATTTTAATTTTTGTTTAATGTTTTCAGATAGTCTTTTCGAAATTAATTTTTGAAATAACACGAAGGAAAATTGTTGTTGTCTTTTCGAATGTTGATATGATAATTATTTAATTTATTATATTATTACCCTCTATAATATTGTGTTAGATGTATTTGAATATATGGACGGCATACCTTTAATGATGTGGATCTATATTGGTTATTTCTATGTATTTTAGAATAACAATCTACACATCCAAATTATACATTTTGTAATGCGTCAAAAGGTAAATTAGACACAAAAGTTGGTGAGCGTCATTATTTTTCATATCAATTCTCATAATCATAAAACACATCTAAAACAAAAGTGAACTTAAAGAAAAAATTGCATACACTATTTTCATTAATTATAAAAAATTAAACTGAAGATCATAATTTATAATTATCGATTTTCACACCCATTTCGGTCACCAATATGTGGGTTAGTGAAAATAAAAATATGATTCGGTGTTAATTTCTTTTAACTATTTTTGTTTGCAGATACATATTAAGGACATTTACCAGCTATTTCAGGTAGGTAACAGGATAGGCCTTTCTGACATTTCCCTCGCATTGTACGTAAAAAGAATTGATCAAGGTATAAAAACTCTGAAAGATAAAAACAAAAGTGGCCAAGTACGATACATGATGGAGTCCTACATTAGTGGGTTTAAAGGATCTTTGGTCTCCTTATATGGTCTTAGACAATCCTTCCTTCATGAGCTAATTTTATCTTTTTAAATGGTCTTGGACAATCTTCCTCTAAGGATCTAGCTTTTCAGCTTAAATTAGGTTTAAGGTCTGATGACTTGTAGTTTCTTGTAGCTAAAGTTTTAATTTGATGAGGCAAATCCTATTTATGGTACAAGTCCATTTATGGAATGCATGTTATTTTTGGTCCAAGTATAACAAGGAGAAATGAGAGAGTCTGCTATGAGCTTGGTAAACAAGGAAAGAATTCTTGAGTCAAATCCCCACGTGAATAGGATAGTTGTGAGCATTTATATAAGGAAAGTAGGTTAATTTTGAGTCACCTATTGCATACGCGAATAAGACATTATTCTCAAGTAATAGGAGATCGCAACACTCATTAACAAGTCATCCAGTTGAGGAAAAGTTACAATCAGGCAAGGTTCAGTTGAGTCTCTGTTTCTAGTTTGCTTATGCTTCATTTGTTCAGAGTCTAGCTATTTAGTTATAACCTAGTTTTATGATAGTTAGTGAGTTGGTTTGGAGAGGTAGTGTAACAAAAAGTAGGTTTGGCTTCTTGGAGAGTTGTTAGTTGAAAATAGTTATAAGTAACTGTTTCAGCTTAAAGTTTTGAAAGAAAGGTTTTAATTATTGAGTTGTAATAATAAACATTGTTGATTATAGTGTATTTTGAGTTGTAGTTGTTACTCCTTGAGAGAGAAGACATATATAATTATTTATGATATTTACTTATAACTCTAGTAAAATCTGGTAGGGTTTTGGTTCTTGATAGTATTAGTTGGTACTAGCTTTTTTTAATTGGTATCAGAGCCTGATTTTTTACTAAAGGTTGACACCTGAAAAAGATCCTATGACTACTCTTCTTACTTCTCAAAAAGGTTCCTCTCACACAAAACCCTTATTATTTAATGAAGAGCACTATGCATGGTGGAATACTAGAACAACAGACCATATTATTAGTGAAAATACTGATTTATAGAATGTCGTATTGGACGGACCACCATTATAATTAAACTTTCTAAAGATGTAAAGGGATAAGTTCCCAAGGAAAGAAGTTAGTAGAGTGATCTTAGTAAGGTGAATATCCAAAACAATGCAAAAGTAAGAAAGATGTTAGTCTATGGAACTGGACCTCATAAATACAATAGAATCTCCTTCTATTATAGTTATAAACAGATATTGGACACCCTTCAAACTTGTAATGACCTGATTTTGGTGATTTTGTGAAATATTTATTTCTATGTGATTAATTAATTTTACCCCTCCTCGTACATGGTTACTTTGTGGTATTTCTGGAATGTGGGGATGATTGACATGGTTTCTAATGCATTTTGATGTGATTCGTGTGAGATTATGATTTTTGGTGGTTTTAAAGACTTTATAGTTGATTTTGGTCAATATTTCTTGATCTGTGTAGTGTCAGATGGAAAAATAAATTACGCTGATAGATTCAAAACATCAATTTTAGGTTGGTAACATAATTGGTGTCGTTTTATGGCTTTCACATCTCATTTCTATCCTCGATTTGAAATGTTTTAAAATTAGATTTTGGGGGTCAGCTTTGTGAAAACGATGTATTTTTCAGAAATTTGATATCGCCACTGAGTCTGGAGCGTTGAATTTAGTTTAGTAGCATAGTTCATTTGCGTTCTTGGGATTCTAGACGAATCTTAAGGGATTCGCGGAGACTTGAAATTCTCCAAATCTCCAGCTAGTGTACTCTCTTATATGACTTTTGGTCTCTTAACCCTATCGCGTAGGTTCCTGTCGTTTAAGCAACAACCAAGTCACTTATGTGATAAGGCAGGCATCACGTAAGTAATACCTAGCCACTTAAGCGACCCGATGGCCACTTAAACGGTGCCTGTGTGGGTTAAATTCTCCATTGCAATTTTCACTTTTGTTTTTAGATTTGGAGCTTGGAGTTTTGAGTTTTTCGAAAATTTCTTTCATTTTTAAGCTTGGGTTAGCTTCAAATCCCTATTTCAATTATTTTTTCAATTCTTATTATTTAAATCTTGTTAAAACTTAATTTTTAAAGAGGAATTTGGAAATAATTTCCTCAAAAGGCCTAAACTAGTAATTCTTCTATTTAAATCTCGATTTCAACTCATTTTTACTCAGATTTTCTTCTATGAGTTTCTTTAATCACGAGAAATATTTTTGGACTAAAATTTTGGTTTTACCCCTTTTTTTGAAAACTCATTTCAGGGATCCATTTTGACCTCAATCCAAAATGGAAAATATAGATATCGTTGACTTCTTTTTGATGCGTAGATTCTATATTTTGCTGTGTTTTAGTTGATTTTAGATTCGTTCGTGAGGATAAATCTCCATGCTAAAGGCTTTTTGGATCATTTTGGGGCATTCGAGGTAGGTTATGTCTTAGCTTTCTTCAAACTAGGTTGGGTAGTTAATCTTGATATAAAATCATGTTATGAGTGTGGGAACTAATCATGAAATAACTTTATTATTGTATTATGCCCATATGGGTGCCTATGTTGTTTCTATTAGGTGGATTTGAGCCACTATTTGCTATGTGTGACCATTTGGTGTCGTAAATGATGTGGTTGGCCTTGTGTATGTATATTTGATAGTATCTTTTCTATAAAAAAAACTAAATTAGAATTTATTTGGTATCAATGGAATATTGTTGTGTATTTTAATCAATTGACATATGGATTATATTGGATCATGGATGGTTGGTATATTGAGTGGATTTTGGCTCACATGGATTAGTATATTAGTTGTATTTGAAAATTCTCTTTCTGGATGGTTGTGAGCATTACATCCTTATACCATATACATTCATGAAACATTAGTTCCACCATGGAAATACTAGAAACACTACCTTTTTCTCATAAAAAATGATATTTTTAAAAACTTTTTATCGATGGATGTTCCTAAGAGGGGTTATAGATACTGGTATTAGATAATGGATTGTATATGGGTTGACGAATCCCCCATGGGTCCTACCTCAGGAGTATATCTCGATAGGTGTGTATGAAGGCTATGTGACAACCTCGTGCATCATATCTATCCATTGTAACTCTTTGATAAGTCTGATTTGATGTCTATCCATTGTGTTGCTTCTCGTACTTATATTTGGTATATATGTATATTGTAGAATTGTTAGTTAAAATAGTATGGGATACGGTTTGGGATTTTTTCTGATTGTATATGACGTGCCTATAGTGTGTATTTTATATGCTTTATTTTCTACTTTACTCAGTTCGCCTATGATACTTACTGAGTACAAGTGGACTGTACTCACCCCCGTTATGCCCTTTTGGTGTAGATCCAAGTATGAATGTGCCGCATAGTAGCTGATTTAGGTGGTATCTGGAGTATATTCGAGATAGCAGCCGATCTATGCTTTCAGAGTTAATCTACTACCTCTTCATACCTAGTTCATACCTTATTTTGTATTCTAAGATAGATTATGATCTATTTGGTCTATTATTGTATCTTTTGACATTTGAGATATATTTAGTTGTTCTTAAACTGTGACACTAGATTTTGGAATATTCTTATGGTATCTTTGGTTATGTATTTCTCGTTATTACTATGTTTGTGTGGTTTGACTTCGCTCTAGGAGTTTTGCCTTGGGTTTTGGTATTGTTCCTTATTTCATATCAATTTAGGTGACAGGGTTACTTGTCAAGGATTGCCGCGACAAGTGCCTTCATAACCTTTAATTTTTGGGTCATGATAAATTGGTGTGAGAGCGTCTAGGTTTAATGGTTTCATTAGTGTAAGCACAGACTGTCTAGTAAAGTCTCATGTATCGGTACGTAGATGTTTGCATCTATCTTTGAGAGACTATATTATATATTTAGGAAACATTTTTATTTTGTTCCTTATTGTGCGAATTCTTTCATACCTTGTGTTCTAAATCATATTAACTCTTTTTAACGCAGATGGTGAGGACTAGATCATGGGGGGTTATGATGTAGAGCCATTATCCAAGAAGAATACTCAGTCTCGAGGATGAGCTGTGAGTCGTGGTCAGGATCTAAGTAGTAGATGGGCACGAGGATCTGCCCCATCCAGAGGTAGTACTAAAGGACCTCTCCCTTGAGCCTCGGGTTCAGCAAGTTAGAGATTTGGGGCCTACTTCAATCCCACGGAGTTCTTCTACCCCAATCATAGGAGGGTTATTAATTTTCTTGTTGACCCATTTAGAGGGTGTTACTTTGAGTGCACCTGGTGTTTTCCAGCTTTGAGTATTGTACCTCCGTTTGTGCTAGAATCTTCCAATGGTATTCCTCCAATTTCGAGTGTGGATCCTCTAGTAGTAACGAAATTTGCTTATGGTACCCCATAGACTTCGAGTTTTGTTCCTCATTTTGTGCCGATATTTGAGTATGGTATTCCAAGATGAAGAGTTCAATCTTCATCTATGTTAAATCATCAAGTGGGATCTCAGCCATTCAGATTCACTATGGGATCAGTATGAAGTTGAGTTCAGAGGTCACACTCCTTAAGGTAGATATTTTAGAGGTTTCTGTAGGTATCATAGTAGATTAGTGCAGGAAGCCTTGTAAGGTTCAGGTAGTGGTTATTCTGGTTTAGCAGCTTTGGATGGTTGTTCTAGATCAGCCATACCTTCTCTTATTGAGTTGGGTTACAGAATTTGATTTATGAGTGATAAGGTTATCTATTTATCCAAGAACTGTCCCTACCGTATTTTCATGGCTATGCCCCTATCGGCAGTGAGAGGTAGAGGTTCTACTAGAGGTGTATGAGGTAGAGGTAATGGTACCTATAGGGGTGGTTGTGGGCTACTCAGTCAAGAAATGGTCGTGGACAGTGCTATGCTATACCTGCCATACCAGAGGTAGCGGCTTTGGATATTGTCCTCATACGTATCATCCCTATTTGTTTTAGATCTGCATATGTGTTATTTGATTTAGGATCAAGTTTCTTCTATATGTCTACACATTTTGCTTCAGGTTTTGATTCTTCTAGTGACCCTCTTGCCATGCGTATCCATGTATTTACCCCTATAGAAGACTCTTTAATGGTGGATTGGGTACACCAATCTTGTGTTATGACCCTTGATGGGCGTGAGACTTGGGTAGATCTGTTTAACTTAGATATGTTCAATTTTGATGTTATTTTGGATATGGATTGGTTAGCTCCTTATCATGTTGTCTTAGAATATTATGCTCAGACTGTGACCTTAGCTTCTCTGGGTGTGCTGAGGATAGCTTTGAAGGGTATACTTTATTTGTGTCCCAAGAACGTTATACCTTTCCTCCAGGATCATCGCTTGGTTGTAAGGGGATACTTGTCTTATTTGGCCTATATTTGTGATACTAGTATTGCCTCACTGCCTTATTTGGATTTCGTTCGTAGTGTCCGTGAGTTCATGGATTTTTCCTTATGAATTTGCTTGGTATACCTCCGGACCATGACATTGATTTCACTATTGAGTTGAGCTAGACACCACACCCATTTCTATTTCTCCTTATAAGATAGCCCCAACAGAGTTAAAGAAAATAAAAGATCAATTGCAGGAGTTGTTGGATAAGGTATTTATCTGACCTAGAATATCACCTTGGGGTGCGCCTGTCTTGTTTGTAAATAAAAATAATAGGTCTATGTGTATGTGTATTGATTATGGAAAATTGAAAAAGGTGATGATTAAGAATGAGTATCCTCTTCCTTACACTGAAGATTTGCTCGATCAACTTTAAGGTACTTAGTGTTTTCAATAATCTAAGGTCTGAGTATCATTAGTTGAGGATTAAAGCTTCAAATATTTTGAAGATAACTTTTCATATTTGGTACGATCAATATGAGCTTTTGGTCATGTCTTTTGGGCTGACCAATTCCCCAGCCGTATTAATGGAGTTGATGAATCGGGTATTTTGATCGTATCATAACTCTTTTGTCATTATATTTATAGATTATATCTTTGTTTATTCCAAGAGTGAGGTTGACCATGAGGAGTATTTGTGGATTGTGCTTTAGAGATAGAGGGATGGGAAGTTGTATACTAAGTTCTCTAAGTGTGAGTTATAATTGGAGTCAGTCTCTTTCTTGGGTCATGTGGTGAGCAAGGATGGTATTATGGTCAATCCCATGAAAAGTACAGTGATTCGTGATTGGGCTAGGCCTAGTTCTCCTATTGAGATTTGAAGTTTTATCAGATTAATCGGTTACTATTGGCATTTCGTTAAGGGTTTTTATCTGTTGTGACTCCGTTTGACCGTGTTAACTTAGAAAAACATTTTCTTTTAGTGGTCTGATGCTTGTGGGGCAAGCTTCTAAAAGCTCAAGGATTTGTTGAGTTTAGCTTCTATCTTGACTTTAACCAAGAAGGGCATAGGGTTTACCATCTTTTGTGATGCTTTGAGTATTGGGTTATGTGTTGTATTGATATACTCATTAGTTAAAGCCCCCATGAGAGAAATTACTCTGCCCATGATTCAAAGTTATGCGCGGTTATTTTGTGCTTTGAAGTTGTGGAGGTACTACTTATATGGAGTCCGTTGTGAGATTTTCTCGGATCATCATCGCCTTCGATATTTCTTCATCCAATGAGATCTTAATATGAGGTAGCACAATTGGCTTGAGTTTCTTAAGGATTATGATCATACTATTCTTTATCTTTCTAGCAAGGGTAATGTAGTTGCGGATGCCTTGAGCTAAAAGTCGACTAGCATCGATATCTTGGCACATCTTTTGACCCAAGAACGACTTTGGCCTTAGAGGTTTAGTCTTTGGCTAATCAGATAGTTAGAATTGATATTTCAACACCTAGGGTGTTTTGGCATTTGTGGAGTCTCGATCTTTCTTAATAGTGTAGATTCAGGCTCATCAGTTTGATGATGTTGGGTTGGGAGTGATTTGAGATAAGGTGTTGAGTGCTGAGGCTAAGAAAGCCTCACTTGGTTTAGATGGTGTTTTAAGGCCGAGTTTGTATACCGAGAGTGGGTGATTGGATTAGATTAATTTTGAAGAGACTTATTATTCCAGGCATTCCATCCTTCCAAGAGTGACTAAGATGTATCGTGACTTGAGACAATAATACTGGTGGGGTGGTATGAGAAAAGATGTAGCATATTTTGTAGCTAGTTACCTATGTTGTCAGCAAGTAAAAGTCGAGCATTTAAGACCTAGTGGTTTGCTTAAGAGGCTAACCATCCCTAAGTGGAAATCGAAATAGATCATTATAGAGTTTGTGATTGGATTACCTCATACTTTTCGTGGATAATTGGGGATGTGGATTAAATTGGCTTTAAATTTATCAGTTATTCATCCATTTTTTTATGTTTCCATGCTTTGGCATTACAGTTCGGATGAGTCTCATGTTATTCGTTAGGATTCAGTCCAGTTAGTGAGAGGTTGTCTTTTGTTGAGAAACCCATTTCTATTCTAACCAGAGATGTTAGACGATTGGGTTCTAGAGATATTCTAGTGGTTAAGGTTCAGTGGAGACATCGACCTGTAGATAAGGCTACTTAAGAGGTTAAGTCTAATATGCTTGGTAGTTATCCCCAATTTTTTGCTAATTGAGGAATTTCTCTTACTTTTAGTTTGAGGATGAACTAAATTCTTAGTGGTAGATGATGTAATTTGGTGATTTTGGTGAAATGTTTATTTCTGTGTGATTTGACCATTTTACCCCTTCCCTAAATTAGTATTTCTTTGATTTAAACCATGATCAACTCATTTTCTCTTGGGTTTTCTTCTATGAGTTCCTTTAATAATGGAGAATAAATTTTGGACTAAAACTCCAATTTTATCCCTTCTTTTTTGAAAACCCATTTTGGGGGTCCATTTTGACCCTGACTAGGAAATGGGCATATAGGTATCATTGACATTCTTTTAATGTACATATTCTACATTTGTGTATTTTTGTTGTTCATAAGGAGAAAGTTCCGTGATAAAGACTTTTTGGATTTATTTTTTACATTTGATGTAGGTTATGGCTTAATTTTCTTTAGACTGCGCTGAGTAGTTAATATTGGTATAAAATCATGTTATGGGTGTGGGAACTAATCATAAAATGACTTTATTATTGTATTATGCTCGTGTAGGGGATTATATTGTTGCTATTTGGTGGATTCGAGACATTATTTGCTATTGTGACCATGTGGGGTCATATATGATGTATTTGGCCTTATGTATGTATATTTGATAGTATCTTTTTTTGTGAAAAAGCCTAAATTAGAATTTATGTGGTATCAATTGCATATTGTTGCGTATTTACTCAATTGGCATATGGATTATGTTAGATCATAGATGGTTGGTATATTGAGAGAATTTTGGCTCATATGGAATGGTATGTTGACCTAGGGAGGGCGTAGGGTTTATCGTCTTTCGTGATGCTTCAGGTGTTGGGTTAGGTGTTGTGTTATGTAGGAGAGTAAGGTGATTGTGTATGCTTCTCATCATTTGAATCCCCATGAGAGAAATTACCCTATTTATGATTCAGAGTTATGCACGGTTATTTCTTGCTTTGAAGTTGTAAATACACTACTTGTATGGAGTCTGTTGTGGGATTTTCTTGTATTATTGTAGCCTTCAGTATTCCTTCACCCAGTGAGATCTTAATATGAGGCAGTGCCATTGGGTGATTGGATTAGATTGATTTTAAAGGAGACTCATTATTCCAGGCATGCCATCCATCTGGGAGTGACTAAGATGTATCATGACTTAAGAAAACACTATTGGTGGGGTGGTATGAGAAATAATGTTGTGAATTTTGTAGCTCTCTATGTTGTCAGCATGTGAAGGCCAAGCATTTGAGATCGGGTAGTTTGCTTTAGAGGTTATCCATTCCCGAGTGGAAGTTGTAATGGATCAATATAAACTTTGTGACTGGATTGCCTCATACTTCTCATGGTTCTGATAGTGTTTGGGTCACGTGGATTGATTGACCAAATCATCCTATTTCATTCTGATTCAAATTTCTTTTAGTGGCGAGAGTTTGACCCATAGCTATATTTAAGAGATAGTTTGTCGTCATGGTGTACCAGCATCCATTATCTCAAATTGAGGTTCAATGTTCACTTCTCACTTTTAGATGACTTTTTAGTAGGAGTTAGGCCACCCGGTTGATCTTAGGACAACATTTTACCCCAGACCAACGGGTAGTCAGAGCGGACTATTCAGGTTTTGAGGATATGCTCTGTACCCGTGTCATGGATTTTGAAGGTCAGTGGGAGCAATGTCTAACTTTGGTGGAGTTTACATATAATAATAGCTACCTTTCCGGTATTGAGATGGCTCTTTCGAGGCTTTGTATGGTAGGCGTTGTCGCTCTCTAATTGGCTAGTTTAAGGTTACACCTCGAGGTATGAACTTCCTTCGTGAGTCTTTTGATAGAGTTTGAGTCATTCCGGATAGACTTTGAGTGACTCAGAGTAGGCAAAAGTGCTATGCGGATTGTAATCTTTATTCCTTGAGATATAGTGTTGGTGACTGTATCTTCCTTCGTATGTGTCCCATGAAGGGCATGATGAGGTTTAGGAAGAAGGGCAATATTAGCCCTAAATATATTAAACCTTTTAAGATTCTTCAAACTACTGGGGATGTGGATTATGAGTTAGCATTGCCCCAGATTTATCAGCTGTTCATCCAGTTTTTTATGTTTCCATGCTTCGGCGTTACATTCTAGATGAGTCTCATGACATTTATTAGGATTCAGTCCAGTTAGATGAGAGGTTATTTTTTGTTGAAGATTTCATCTCCATTCTGGCCAGGGATATTAGACGTTTGTGTTATGGAGATATTTCAGTGGTTAAGGTCCAGTGAAAACATTGACTTGTAGATGAGGCTACTTGAGAGGTTGAGTTTGGTATGTGTGGTAGTTATCCTTAACTTTTTACTAATTCATGTCTTTCTCTTACCTTTAGTTTGAGGACAAACTAAATTCTTAGTGGTAGATCATGTAATGACCCGATTTTGGTGTTTTTTTGAGAAATATTTATTTATGTGTGATTTGATCATTTTACCTCTCTTTGTGGTTTCTTTGTGGTATTTTAGGGGTATGAAGATGATTAGCATGGTTCCTAATGCACTTTGATGTGATTTGTGTGAGATTGTAGTTTTGGTACTTATAAAGGCTTTATAGTTGACTTCATTTTTATTGATCTGTATGGATGGCAAAATGGACTGCGCTAGTAGATCTGAAGCATCGATTATAGGTTGGTAATATGGTTGGTGTGGTTTTATGACTTTTATATATTATTTTGACCCTCAGTTTGTAAAATTGTAAAATTGAGTTACGAGAATCAACTTTGTGAAAACGTCAATTTTCCTAGAAATTCAATATCACCATTGAGTCTAGAGTGTCGAATTTAGTCTAGTAGTATAGTTTATTTGCATTTTTAGTATTTCGAATGAATTTCGAGGGGTTTGCGGTTCTCCAAGTCTCCAAATGATGCACTACTCAGCTGGTGCACTCGCTTAGGTGACTTTTGGTCACTTAAGTGACGTGGTAGTCAGCAAGGGGTATTGCATAAGAGACTTTCCTATCGCATAGGTGCCTGTCGCTTAAGTGACAACCAGATCGCTTACTGACAAGGCTGGCATCGCATAAGCGACTACTGGTTGCTTAAGTGATGGCCACTTAGCTACTCGGTGGTCGCTTAAGCGATGCCTGAGGTGGGTTAAATTTCCCATTTTTATGATTTTGCATCATTTTGAGAATTGGAGCTTAGGGTTTTGAGTTTTTTGGTGATTTATATCATTTTTAAGCTTAGGTAAGCTCCAAATCCCTATTTCAATTATTTTTCTTCGATTCTTATCATTTAAATCTTGTTAAAACTTGATTTTAAAGTGGAATTTGGGGATTTTGGCTCGGAAGGCCTAAATTAGTAATTCTTAGATTCAAACCCCAATTTCAACTCGTTTTTATTTTGGTTTTCTTCTATAAGTTCCTTTAATCATGGGGAATATATTTTTGGAGTAAAATTCTGATTTTATCCATTGTTTTTCAAAAGCCCATTTCAGGGGTTCATTTTGATCCCAACCAAAAAATGGGGAATATGAGTATCGTAGGCTTTCTTTTAACATATAGATTCTATATTTGTGTGTTTTAGTTGATGTCAGGTCCACTTATGAGGAGAAAACTCCATGATATAGGCTTCTTAGATCGATTTTCGGCATTCGAGGTAGGTTATGGCTTAACTTTCTCTAGATTGGGCTGGATAGTTAATATTGGTATAAAATCATGTTATGGTGTGGGAACTAATCATGAAATGACCTTATTATTGTGTTATGCCCGTATGGGGAACTATGTTGTTGCTATTTGCTGGATTTGAGATATTATTTACTATGTGTGACTGTGTGGGGTCATATATTATGTGGTTCGCCTTGTGTATGTATATTTGATTGTATCTTTTTATGGAAAAGACTAGATTAGAATTTATGTGTTAGGATTGGCATATTGTCGTGTATTTTACTCTATTAGCATATGAATTATATTGGATCATGGATGGTTGGCATATTGATTGGACTTTGGCTTACATAGATTGGCATATTGGTTGGATTTGGAATTCTCATTCTGAATGGTTGTGAGCATTACATCCTCATATCATATACATTCATGACATATTGGTACCACTATGGAAATACAGGAAACACAAGCTTTTTAGATAGAAAACCCTCTACCGATAGATATACTAGAGAGGATTTATGGATAGTGGTATTTGATTTTGCATTGTATATGAATTGACGAACCCTCCTTGGGTTCTACCTCAAGAGAACAACTCGGTAGATGTATACGTAGGTTATCCGATAACCTAGTGCATCACATCATCATCATCATCATCATTGCATTTTATACTTTGTGTACATTTTGTGTTTCATTCGCCTTCTTGATATGATATCTATCTATTTGTACCTCTTTGATGTGTCTGTTTTGATGTCTATCCATTCTATTCATTTTCATACTTGTATTTGGTCTATGTGTATATTGTAGAACTGTTAGTGGAAATAGTGCGGGCTACCATTTGGGATAGTTTTTAATTGCAGGTAGTGTGCCCATAGTGTGTATTTTATATGCTTTATTTTCTAATTTACTCAGTCGACCTGTGATATCTGTTGAATATAAGTAGACCGTACTCACCCTCACTGCTATCATTCGATGCAGATCCAGGTACGAGTGTGCCGCATGGTACTGACTCAGGCGATATCTGGAGTATATTCGAGATAATGGTCGATCTATGTTTCCGGAGTTGATCTACTACCTCTTCTCATCTATTTCATGTCCTTTTTGTATTCTAAGAAAAAATACTGTCCTTTTGGTCTATTGTTGTATCTTTTGAAATTTGAGACATATTTAGTAGTGCTTACACTATGACACTCGATTTTGGAATATTCTTATAGTATCTTTGGTTATGTATTTCCTCCCATTACAATATATGTGTGGTTCGACTTTGCTCTAGGAGTCTTGCCTTAAATTTTGGTATTATCCCTTATTTCATATCAGTTTGGGTGATAGGTGTACTTATTAAGACTTGCTGTGACAATTGTCATCGTGACCCTTGGTTTTTGGGTCAAGACAAAATTGCTCATAAAAGAAATTATACTGTGAAAAAATCCAAAATTGACAACTTGAATAGGCAATATGAAATGTTTAGATAAAGAAAGGAGAAACTATTCAAGACATACATACAAGGTTCATTGCAATCCTAAATGAAATCTATTCTCCAAGGGAACTCATTTCTACTGGAAAAGCTATTAGAAAACTCGTCAATGTGTTGCCAGAATTTTGGGAAAGCATGGTAGAAGCTATCACAGAAGATAGGGATCCAAATACTTTAGAGATGAATGAGCTAATTGGAAATCCTCACTACCTATGAAGTGAAGAAAAATCAAGAGAAGTATATCGGGACTAAAAGGAAGGAGAAAACCATCTATTTCAATGCTACTGAGATTGTTGATTATCAGGAAGAAAACTTGGCTCTATTCACAAGAAAATTTCAAAGAATGTTTGAAAAGGGCTAAAACTTCTGAAGTGAGCTCCCAAAGTCCAAGAAAAGGAAGTATAGGTGAGTCTCAAGTGTGGAAGTCCTGATCACTTAATCAAACTTTGTCCTTTGTTGGTAAGAGCGTACAAAATCACTACCACAGAAAAGCCTAAAGAGCAAAGAAAAGAGTTTACTATTCCTTCTCCCAGAAAGATGACTTCTCATGAGGTTGACCTAGTTGTTCAAAAGTTACTACCTGCTATAGGAGAAGTTACTAATGAATTTAATGAGCATGATCCCAACAACCAATCATTGTTGTCCATGATGGATGAAAAGGAACAAGACACTCTAGTACTTTTGGCTATGTGTGACACTGAAGATGATCTTAAAAAATAAGACTCAACATAGAAAAATCTTGCACTTATGTCTTGTTCTGAGTATGCCAATATTTTGAACAAGAGAAAACCAAGGATAAGTAAAGTGGAAGGAGTAAGACTTGGTACCTTGACAGTGTTTGCCCTCGATACGTGAATGTAAATAAAGAAAACTTTCTCTCTTACAGACTATCCAAGTGGAAGAGTTGATTTAGGAAATGGTAAAACTGGAGAAATTATTGTTGTTGGAAAAGTAGTAAAACCTAGTCTCATGCTATTGAGAATGTCTACAATGTACTTGGTCTAAAGCACAACCTACTAAGCATATCACAAAAATGAGAAAAAGAAAATAATGTGTTATTCACTACTGACTGTACTATGACAAATTCCATCTGTGTAAATGTTATACTCAAGGAAAGAAGATGCAAGAATGTGTATAAAACAGACATCATGTATCCTTAAGAAGCTGAACAAAATTGCCTTTGTACTATGACTAACAACTCATTACTACAACATAAAAGGTTAGGACATGCAAGCTTCTCAACATGTAGGCTTACCAAAGAGTAAATTTGATGAATCTCTTGTGTGTGATTCTTGTACAAAAGAGAAACATGTTAGATCCTTATTCAAGCCCAAAAAGATGGCGAGTACTACTAAAACACTTCAACTATTGCACATAGATTTGTGTGGTTCTATGAGAGTTCTCAGTAAAGAAGGTAAAACATATGTGTTTTTTTACTGTAGATAACTATTCAAGGTTTTCATGAACACTCTTATTGAGTTATAAAGATGAAACCTTTGAGGGATTCCAAATATTTGTCAGACTTAACCAAAATAAGTTAAATACTGAAGTAGTTAGAATAAGATCTAATCATGCTACTTAGTTTGAGAATTCAAACTTCCTAACCTTCTGTGCTGAAAATGGTACTGATCACAACTTTTCTGCACCTAAAACTTCTTAACAAAATGGAGATGTTGAGATAAAGAATATATCCTTATAAGACATGGGAAGAACATGCTAATAGTCACTGTTCTTTTAAAAAGTTTTTGGGTTGACATTATAAATACTGCATGTTACCTTCTAAGTAGATGTATAATCAAATCATTTATAAATAAACCTCCTTTTGAATTTCTAAAAGGAATAAAACCAAATTTTTCCTATCTAAGACCTTTTGGTTATAAATGTTTTATTCATAATAATGGGAAAGATGCTCTGGTAAAGTTTGATGCAAAGATTGATGAGGGCATATTCTTGGGTACTCTACTTAGATCAAGGCATATAAAAATTTCAAGAAGATAACTGAGTGTGTAGAAAAATGAATTTATATTATATTAGATGAAGAAAATTATGAAGAAAAAAAGAGT
This sequence comes from Capsicum annuum, assembly GCF_002878395.1. NCBI lineage: Eukaryota > Viridiplantae > Streptophyta > Magnoliopsida > Solanales > Solanaceae > Capsicum > Capsicum annuum. The sequence goes on from NC_061112.1 coordinate 54,841,755, forward strand.
TGCATAAGTGATCATAATAAAGGGTTTGAACTGGCACATGATTTAAAGGAAAAAGATGAACACAAGAATGTCACTCCAGCTATTAAAGATGATTCCAAGACTCAAGAGAAAATGTTATCCTCGGGGGAGGGGAGGAAGGGGGAAATCTCTTACTAAGAAGGTCTCTTCATATTATCTTGATTCACTAGGATCCTCTTAATATGTTGTTGTAAGAAATTGAAAACATAAGAGCTCACATCCTATTGAGAACATCATATCCCTCTAAGACTCAAGAATACAGACCACAAATAAGTCGGGACATATCTGTGCATACTCAAATTACTTGTCACTGATAGAGCCTAAAACTATTAAGGAATATTAGTTCCAAGATCTACAGGTAGAACTATCATTAGGACTAGGTGGATATTAAGAAACAAACAAGATGGTAGAGATGTGGTTATAAGAAACAAGGCTAAACTAGGGTGCAAGAATAAAATCAAAAAAAGGAATTGACTATGATGAAACCTTTGCTCCAATTGCTAGAATAGAAGTAATAAAAATATTGATTTTCTTTACTTCTCATATGGGGTTCAAACTATTTCAAATGGATGTGAAGAGTGCCTTTTTAAATGGTTATCTAATGGAAGAAGTTTATCTGAAGCAACCACCAAGATTTGAAAGTTTTGAATATTTTTATTATATGTATAAACTTGACAAAGTCTTGTATAGACTTAAGCATGCTTTAATAGCATGGCATGACATGTTTTTATCCTTCCTTTTGGAAGATGGATATACTAGATAGAAAATTGACAACATAATGTTCATAAGAATAGAGGGATTTATGCTCCTTATTGTTTAAATCTATATAGATGACATAATCTTTCAAGCTACTAATGATTTCCTATGCAAAATGTTTTCCTTCTTAATGGGTAGTGAGTTTAAAATGAGCATAATGAGGGAGTTAAAGTTTTTTTTCGGAATACAGATAAATCACACTAAATTTGGGAAATCTACACGTCGATAAAAATACACCAAAGAGTTGCTAAAGAAATTTGAGATGGATGGGGACACAAGAAATAATACTCCTATTGCCACCACCACAAAACTGGATAAGGATAAAGCAAAGGTGTTCATTGTTGAGACTAAGTATAGAGGAATGATAGGCTCTTTGTTATCTTATTGCAAATAGACCTGATATTGTGTATAGTGTGGGACTGTGTTATAGATTTTAACCGCGTTCTAAGAAATCTCACTAGATGGTTGTAAAGAGGATTCTAAGGTACCTCAAAGTTACTCAAAGCCTAGTTCAATGGTATCCATCTGAAGATGTCTTTGATTTTTTTGGTTATGTTGATGCTGATTATGCTGAACATTTGATAGATAGAAAAATCACATCTAGAATGGCCCACTTTTAAGACCTTGTCTTGTATCCTAGGAAACAAAGAAACAAAACTCTATAGCTCTTTCAACAGTTGAAGCTGAATATGTAGTTGTTTTATCTTGTTGTTCTTAATTAATTTGAATAACAAAACAACTCAGTGATTGTGGGATGAATCTAGGATGTAATCCTATCATGCATGGCAATACAAGTATAACACTCCCGTATAAAAGGGCCAAACACATTAACGTCAAACATCACTTCCTCAGAGTCTGTGTAGAGAAAGGGTTGATTGAAATGGTGCCTTGTGGAACTGATAAATTTTTTTTTGATATCTTTACAAAAGCCTTGGAGAGAGAACACCTTTAGAAAAATAGGCTATCTCCTGGGATAATCAATTAAATCTAACAAAAAAATACAGTTCTTTCTTAATGATTGACTACGAAATCAAGGTATGATATAATACTAGTAAGTACAAGATAGTGAAAGTAACTGAACTTTTCTTCCTTCACAAGATCTCATCCACACATTAAATAATTTATTTCTAGGAACTGATGATATTATATTATTCAAACAAATTAATTCATCTACAAGTCAGAGAAAAACATACAAGAACCTGGTACTTAAGTCAAGTATGCACATTCTTTACAAAGCATTCAAAAATTAAGTAAAATGTTAAAAGAATAATCTTTGTCATCAAAAAATGATCTTCAACATCCTCCTACTCAATCTAAAAGATATAAAACATCCAAGCGGGAAAATCAAATAAAGGTGTCATTTAATGATTGTTTCATTTTCCCTGAAATTGGCAAAACATCACTTCAACCAGCTCAATCCATTCAAAATATTTCCTCTCTTCTTCAAAACCCTCCATCTTAACAAAACCCTCATTATAAACTCACTCTAAGTTTTCTCAGTTTTTCTCTTCACAGACGCCTAAGATCTCATTCCAATGGCTTCCACAAATCCCCCTTCCTTAAAATATACTACTTTGTCATTCACTCTCTTATGGATTACCCCGGTGATGAAGATTTATCATCTGGTGTACCCATTTAGGGTGGAAAATAATCATGATCTTTATTACTCACTCTTCTATTTTCTCCTCTAAGATCACCCTCTCTTATTCCTTTAATAAACTTCTTTTTAAAATCTTCATCTCCTTTAGTCCAAAAATCTGACTCTCTCTTTTACTCATGGTTATCTAAAGAAAAGGCAACTACTGCAACCCAATTAAGAAACTTAAATCTTCTTCGAAAGAGAAATAACTTGATAGTGATGGGGATATTATTGTAAATCCTAAACTTCTAAAACTTATTTCAACTATAATTCCTAGATGAAAAAAGAAGGTCGCCCACAAACTCATGTACAAATGCAAAACTATTCCAAAGTCACTATCAGTAAACTCATCTTTCTTACCTCTAAAGATTCCTAATACTAGGAAAAATAATACAGAGGTGAGAAAAGCTACAGAAGAAAATGGATCAGAGTGGCTAGAGGTAAGAAAAAGATTGGTGGTGATGATGAACCAATCAAAGTGGAAGAAAAAAAGGAAGAGATGAATGACGAAGAAGAAGATATACATGTGAATAAATAAGAATCAACAAGAACTATGAAAAGTTCTTGAGACTCGGTCCCATAGGGTACTATTCCACTCAACTCATGTTAAGGGGCAAAACCTTTAATGAAGAGGTACTTGAAAACACTTTTAGTATACAACTTCTTGATAAACTTAGGTTACAACGGTGAAAACACTTGTTTAAAATGGAAAAACCTATTTTGAATAAGAATAAGGTAGTGGAGTTTTATGCTAATATGAACTTCTTAGAAGAGTGAGTGGTCAATTGTAGTATTGGATAGATGGAGATTTTGATTTATCTTATTAAGTTAGGATAAACTTTAGGTGTAGCTATTGAGGGTTTGGAGGAATATGTGTGGAAAATAGATAAGGGGTGTCTATTAACTAGAAAATTTTATCAAGAGAGAAAGAAGAAGAATCCTTAGAAGGCGAATTAAAGAGAGATAACTCCTAGTCCTAAGTTGCTATTTGAGACAGTGAATAAAGAAATTTTACCTAGGAAAGGTAGAAGACATGAGGATTGTTTAAAAAATTTAGAGATAATGAATGCCCCAGATTTGAATGAGAAGGTAAACTTTCTAGACCCAATGATCAAACAATGAAGAAGGTCACTACCCCTAAAATATGCCCTTATAGACTTACTTATTGGTTTTTTTGTCTATTATGTTTGAAAGCTTTGGTGCACCCTTAGGAAAAGTGAAGCAACTACTAGAAATGACAGATTCACCATCTCTACCCTAGAGAATTATGAGTGTTTTCCTGAGAAACCTATTGGGAAAGAGAGCTCTAGTCCCATAACTCAGGTACTCATGGACTTAAAAGCAACAAAAATAGAGATATATCTGCTGAAAGAAGAGAATGTTTCTTTGAAGGAATACCTAGCTAGATCCCAAGCTCAAGTGGATGCTCTTAAAACTAATATGGTCAAGATGCAGACCACTAACTTTGAGAACATATAGTTTCTTATGGATCTCCTTCCTAAACCCAATCCTCCTCTTTCATCGTCTTAAGCCTGTTGTCCTTTTTGGCACTCATTTTTTGCTCTTCGTGCTTAAATTCACATCCTAAGGCTCCCTGGTTGTCAAAGGGGAGAAAATGTAATTTTTATATATTTTAAAGATCATTTACAAATTATTAATAATCATCTTCACCTTAGGATTTTATCAATTTACTGTCATATTTTCACTTTTCATAATTTACTAATAATTCCCCTTATATTAGGGTTTTATCAATTCATTATCGTTTTTAACATTTTCACAATTATCTGCATACAAACACAACATGACATCACATTTTTTAATTTACAATATTTTAAGTTAATTACATTTTCAATTTTTATTACATTTTTTAATTTTATATCAATATCTACATTTGTACATTATTTAATATAGCCCGCAAATGCTAAGTCAGATCAATTATTTTAACACAATATATTAGTTTGGTGTCCTTTCACATCCGACAATGACCACACAATAATGCCTTATCACATTCAATAATGACCACACAATAATGTCTTGTCACCTCTGATAATGACCACACAATGACATTACCTTTTAGATAATAACTTTACCTGTTGGTCAAAAGGATAAAAAAATCTTTGGTCAATAACTTAAGGACCAAAGGGTATTCTATAATAAAAAGAGGGAACACCGTTTTATCCCTTGGATAGTAAAATGTGACAAAGTTTATTATAAATAAGTGGGAGGGGTGAACTTTTACATTGACAAATTACAAATACTTGAAATTTGATGAAATATTTGAAATTTATAATTTTTGTGATTTGACTATTTTATCTCTCCCCGTAGTTGCATTATGATATTTCTAGAGTGTGGGAGTGTAAGATCCCACAAAATCCAAAGCTTAATTCAGTCATTCAAGCTTGTCAAGGGGTCCCAGACTTAGAATATTTTTCCTAAGTATTCAGACTTAGTATTATTTTAGCCTTCAAAAGTTGGCAAATCTTATTTCACGTCCTTCAAATGTTGATATTTAAGTTAATTCATGATCAGGAATGTCCGTAGGTGTTTCTAGACTTGTTTCGGATTTTTCAGACTTCGTTTGAAGCTCTTTTTGAAACCTAAAATAGTGAATCAACGTAATCTTGGTGCGCCACCTCGACTATCGCGTTGATGAATATTTTCCCCAGCTTCCAGCATTAATTTTCAGTAAGTCGATGTGGACTCGATGTGATGCATTGGCTATCACGTTGATGCCAATGGTGCGGTGCGTCGGTCTGCGCGTAGATGGTACAGTTTTTAGTCATTAAAAACCCTGTCCTTGGGGGTATTTAGGTATTTTTTACCCAACCTTCAGCCCCCAAAAATATGAAATTTAGCCCTAATTCACAAAAGTATACTCACTTTCTCTCAAAATCTCTCAATAACAAGACTTAGGGTTTTCAATTCAAGATTCAAATCTTAAGAATTCTACCATCAATCTTCTGAAAATCAGGCATCAAGGTATGTGAAGCGTTCATCCAAAGGTCTCTTCCACCCTAGGAGCCCAACAATCAGTTTTTAAACTTCAAGTATATGGATTTCATGAATACCATGATAGGTTTGATAATATTCAAGTTTATAATGATTATTTGAGTTTCAAATCCATGTGTTATGCTAAGTTTCATATGGAGTTTATTGATTTATATGTTTTATCATGTGAGATCATGTTAAAGCCTTCAAATTATAAATTTGATGATTGAATTTGTGTGCTCACAGTTGATTAGTGTTATGCACACGTTCTATGCCTTCCAAGTGTTTGATAAATTGTTCATGTGAGCTAATAAGAGCAAGAATTCATGTTAAGTTAGCTATGTGCAAGATATATCATGCAAGTGTTTGTTAAAATGCCCCAATGAATGAATGATGATCAAGTTCATAGTTGACATATTTCATGTTTACGACATGTCTCTTAATTTATGCTTTCGAGTCCTGGGGGTACCCAACAATTTAGCTACTTTTCTAGAGCCATGGTCAGTCATATAATAGTATCAATCATGGTATGATCAGTAGTACTCTCAGTCAGTTATAGAACTCAGAAAAACTCAGTAGAGTTAGTAATAGTTCAGTCTAACTCAGTATTCAGTTCAGACCTCAGTAAACTCTATCAGTTAATAAAATTTAGTAGTATTCCATTAGTCAATGAAAACTCAATGAATTCAGTTTAGTTCAGCTAAACAATAAACTCAGTAATAGTCAGTCCATCCTAGTATAGACTAGAAATCAGTTCAGTGTTTATTCAGTTGGAAGTAGGATTCAGCACCGAATGAACCCAGGGATGGGGGCATTCCTGTCAGCAGAGGGATTGACCCCTAGTAGCAATACCTACACTACAGAACTACGTAGCCAACGTAGGTTGAGATATCTTTCTTCCAGATATTTTGATAGTTGATACATCTTATTTGAGTTATCTTTCCAGCAAGGGCTGATGAAAGAGTTTCCTATCAAAGAGGGTTAACTCACAACTTGTCTCTACCCGTGGCACGGTATTGACACCCTTCCAACTAGGGTTATAGGTTGGACCCCAATCAGTTCAGAGAGGGACATGCCGATTAGATGATTACCTCCCACAGTCTCAATTTCAGTCTCAGTAACAGAATAGAACTGTTCAGTTCTATAAATTTAGGATTACCAGATATAGTCACTCGGCTCAGTACAAAACTTAGTATAGTTCCATAAAAATTAGGACTGTCAGATGCAGTCATTCAGTTATTAGAAATACAACATCAGTAAACTCAGACAGTAGTAAATCTGTATTCAGATTCAGTATCCAATATTATCACAAATTAGTTACTGTATACGTATTCATGTATGTACTCTTATTCAGTCATACAGTCATCTAGTTATCAGTAATACAGTATTAATAAACTCAGAACTCAGTTAAATAGTATTCAAATTCAGTATCCAGTATTATCACGAATCAGTTACAGTGTAAGTATTCATGCATTACTCTTATTCAGTCATACTCGTGTTATTTAGTTATTAGTATTCTTGCATATGAACCCATGCATATAATCCTACCTTACTGAGCGTACCAGTACATTCAAAGTACTGGCATAAGATTTTTATTGTGCTATGATATCTTATATCATAGGTTCCGACACATAGGCTCCCGAGCATCCTTAGTAGATCAGACTTTCAGCAGTAAGAGTAGTGGTGACTCCTCATAGTTTGAGTACATACTTATTATTTATAGTATTTTAGTTTCAGTATCAGTAGTCGGAGTTAGTTGGGGGCTTATCCCATTGACTCCACAGTTCAGACAGTTTTAGAGGCTTTTCAGACTAGAGTATTTTTAGACAGTAGTTTAGTTCTTAAGTACTTATATTCAGTTTTGGTATTTTGATACCGCATTTAGATTTATTTTGTAAATTTGAATCTTGTGGCATATGTTTTCGCCTATTTTCGTAATCATTATAGTATTTATTACACATTTATTGTGGGAGGTACCAGTCATGGGTTAGCTTGTGGTCCTTTGAGATTGTGAGCACTGTGTACCATCTGAGGTACAAAATCGGTGCATTACAAACTTGATATCAAAGCCTAAGGTTCAATAGTGTGCTAGGAAGTCTGAAAGCTGCATCTAGTAGAGTCTTGTGCATGGGTGTGTTGCGCGCACACTTATGAACATGATGCTACGAGATGTTTTAGGAAAAATTTCCCTTCTTTCAGTATTCATGTATGTAAGTGAGCACAAACTCAAGTTATACTCTCAGTCTAATTCCTCTCTTCCTTATGCTTCCAGAACATGTCTTTAGAGAAGCTACTGAGAGAAGTAATGAAAATCAGTTAGCCCCTCCGCCCATTTAGGCAGATCCCCTGAATGAGCATGTCTCCCACTCTGAATTTAGAGCTACTTTCACCGCCTTAGCTTATTCAGTAGTTGCTTAGAACAATCAGCTGGCCATTATCTTATCAAGTCTTATGGCTTATGCTCAACAGAGTGGGAAGAAGAGGTATTGGAAAAAAGGGAGAAAGAATAAGAGTGCCAGAATGTATAGGCCAAAAAATAGCTGAACAAATCCTCTCTGCCAGTAGTGTGGTAGAAACTACTAGGGTATCTGTAGAGCTAAAAGTGATGTGTGCTTTGGATGTGGCAATCCAGGCCACAAAGCCAGACAGTGTCCTCAGGTGGGTTCGTAGAGTCAGCATACCCGTTCCGCAGCTCAATCTGGTCGCCCGAATCAGCAGGGTGTCTCTTCCAGTGCCACCAGTGGGCAGCTCCCAAATAGACTCTATGCTCTTCAATCCTAGTAGGATTAGGAAATTTCTCTTGATATGGTCACTAGTACGTTACAAGTTTTCTATTTGCATGTTCACGCTGTGCTGGATCCAAGAGCTTTTTTATCCTTTGTTACCCTATATATAGCAGTTGATTTTGGAGTCAATCCTAAAATCCTAGCAGAGCCTTACTCAGTCTCCACCCCAGTGGGTGAATCCATTATATCGAGGTGGGTATACAGGAATTGTCCAATTATGATATGTCAGAAAGTCACTTCAGCAGACTTAGTCGAATTAGAGATGACTGATTATGATATTATTGTCTGCATAGATTGGATTCATTCCTGCTATGCCTCAGTTGACTACAGAAATAGAATTGTCCAGTTTGATTTTCTGAATGAACCCATCCTACAGTGGAGGGGTAGTACTTCATCACTTAGGGGTCAGCTTTTTTCTTACCTTCGGGCTAGAAAAATGATATCTAAGAGGATGTGTCTACCATGTCATTTGAGTCCAGAACTCTAGTTCAGAGACCCCTACTCTTGAATCAATGTCAGTGGTATGTGAATTCTTAGATGTGTTTCTCGAAGACCATCCTGGATTTTCTCCCAAAAGGCGGAATCGGCTTCAGAATTGATCTTCTCCCAGATACTCAACCCATCTCTATTTTGCCATACAGAATAGCTCCAACAGAACTCAGAGAATTGAAAGAGTAGTTAAAAGATCTCTGAGACAAGGGATTCATTAGGCCAGTGTGTCCTTAAAGGGCACGCCAGTCTTATTCATGCGTAAGAAAGATAGTTCTCTCAGAATATGTTTAGACTACCGTCAGCTAAATAAAGTCACGGTCAAGAACAAGTACCTACTTCCCAGAGTTGATGACTTTTTTAACCAACTTCAGGGTGCCACCTATTTAACTAAGATTGACCTTAGATTAGGCTATTATCAACTCAGAGTCAGGGAATGTGACATCCCAAAACTAGCCTTCAGAACTTGGTATGGTCACTTTGAATTCTTAGTCATGTCCATTAGTCTTACCAATGACCCAATATCTTTCATGGACCTAATAAACCGTGTGTTCAAATAATACTTGGATATGTTTTTCATAGACTTTATCGATGACATTCTTGTCTATTCTCGTAGCAAAAATGATAATGCAAATCATCTTAGAATTGTACTTCAGACTCTCGAAGCCTACCAGTTATCATGATATCTCTCCATTTCTTACATGTCAGCCCTGTGATCATAGCTCATATCAGCTCTATGCTTACAGTTCCCCATATAAGAGTTCCAGTTTACTCAGTGTTATGAATCATGTTCAATGAACACAGAAACTCTAAACTCAGGTTATGCAACTTCTGACTCATGTACGCATGCCATGCTTTACAGTGGGCTCAGTGCCCATGACTAATGCTACCCTCCTGATGAATCGGCTAAGTTAAGATCATGATATGTATATCCTCAGCCTAGATCTTTTGGTAGATCCACCTAAGATTTTGATACTCTATTCCTCAGGCCTCAGTAAAGTATTAAGTTCAATATAGTATTCAGTAATCAGTATTCAGCCTCAGAATTCAGTAAAGAACTCAAATAGTTCTACAGAACCATGGCTATAAGTTGTCAGTTGCTTAGCCATCAGAATCCAGTACTTCAGTATTAGTCTAAACCTCAGTTACCAGTATCTAGTTATCATAACTTAGTATTTTGTTCCAGTTACAGTCTTAATTATAGTCTCAGCTACCGTCTTAGTTACGGTCCCGGTCTCGGTCCAATTATAGTAATCAAATCAGTAAATCAGTTCAATTTCAGGTTTGCTTGACTATAATGTACAGTTATCAGTTATAATAATTATTTGAGTTTCAAATCTATGTGTTATGCTAAGTTTCATATGGAGTTTATTGATTTCTATGTCTTATCATGTGAGATCATGTTAAAGTCTTCAAATTGTGAATTTGATAATTGAATTTGTGTGGTCACATATTGATTAGTGTTATGTGCATGTTCTAGCCTTTCAAGTGTTTGATAAATTGTTCATGTGAACTAATAAGAGCAAGAATTCATGTTAAGTTATCCTATGTGCAATATATATCATACAAGTATTTGTTAAAATGCCCCAATGAATGAGTGATGATCAAGTTTATAGTTTACACATTTCATGTTTATGCCATGTCTCTTAATTTCTGCTATCGAGTCCTAGGGGTACTTGTACCCGACAATTTAGCTGCTTGTCTAGAGCCATAGTCAATCATAGAACAGTATCAGTCACGACACGATCAGTAGTACTATCAATCAGTTATAGAACTCAGGAAAACTCTGTAGAGTTAGTAATAGTTCAGTCTAATTTAGTATTCAGTTCAGACCTCAGTAAACTCTACCAGTTAATAGAATTCAATAGTATTTCTTCAGTCACTGGAAACTCAGTGAACTTAATTCAATTCATCTAAATAGTAAACTCAATAACAGTCAGTCTAGCCTAGTACAAACTAAAAACCAATTCAGTGTCTATTCAATTGGAGGTAGGATTCAGCACCGAGCGAACCCAGGGATGGGGGCAATCCTATCGACAGAGGGTTTGACCCCTAGTAGCAATCCCTGTATTATAGAACTATGTAGTCAACATAGGTTGAGATATCTTCCTACCAGATATTATAAGGGTTGATACATCTCATTCGAGTTATTTTGCCAGTGAGGGTTAACGAAAGAGCTTTCTGTCAGAGAGGGTTAACTCACAGCTTGTCTCTACCGTGGCATGGTATTGACACCCTTCCAATTAGGGTTATGGGTTGGACCCTAATTAGTTCAGAGAGAGGCATATCTATTAGATAATTACCCCCCACAGTCTTAGTTTCAGTCTCAGTTGCAGAATAGAACTCAGTTCAGTTCTACAGATTCAGGATTATCATATATAGTCACTCAGCTCAGTACCGAACTCAGTATAGTTCCACAAAAATTAAGACTGTCAAATGCAGTCATTAAGTTATCAGAAATACAATATTAGTAAACTCGGACATTAGTAAATCTGTATTCAGATTCAGTATCTAGTATTATCACGAATTAGTTACTGTATACGTATTCATGTATGTACTCTTATTTAGTCATACAGTCATACAGTTATCAGTAATACAGTATCAGTATACTCAGACCTCAGTTAAACAGTATCTAAATTTAGTATCCAGTATTATCATAAATCAGTTATAGTATACATATTCATGCATGTACTCATATTCAGTCATACTCATGTTATTCAGTTATTATTGTTCTGCATATGAACCCATACATCTCAGCCTAACTCACTAAGCATACCAGTATATTCAAAGTACTGACGCATGTTTTTTTTATGCTATGATGTCTTATATCATAGGTTCCGATGCATGGGCTCCTGAGCATCCTTAGTAGATCAGACTTTCAGTAGTCAGAGTAGTGGTGAGTTCTCATAGTTTGAGGACATGCTTATTATTTATAGTATTTCAGTTTCAGTATCAGTAGTCGGAGTTAGTTGGGGGCTTATCCCATCAACTCCACAGTTCAGACAATTTTAAAGGCTTTTCAGAATAGAGTATTTTTAGGCAATTATTTAATTGTTCAGTACTTATATTCAATTTTGGTATTTTGATACCTTATTCAGATATGTTTCCGCCTATTTTCACAATCATTACAGTATTTATTACACTGTTATTGCAGCAAGTACCAGTCATGGGTTAGCTTGTAGTCCTTCGAGATTGTGAGCGCCGTGTAGCGTCCAATGTAAAGACTTAGGGCATTATATGGAGTGATTAGCACAATTTTTGATGCATGGTACCATTTGTGTGATATTATAGTTTTTTGAGGCTTCGAGAGCCTTACTTTAGATTTTTATGGTTATCTTTTGAACTATGCGATGAATGACTAAACAGACTATGCCAGCAGATCTGAAATATCTATTTTAGGGTGGTAACATGATTAGTGTGGTTTTAGGGCTTTAAAATCTCATTTTGACCCTCGATTTAGAAAATTGTAATTTTGGATTTTGGGGGTTGACTTTGTGAAAATGATGTTTTTTTGAAATTTTGAAATCTCCATTAAGTCTGGAGCATTGAATTTAGTGTGGTTACATAGTTCGATTGTGTATATCGAATTCCAAACAAATTTCGGGCACCCAGTCGAAGTCTGTTTTGGACTTAGAAAATTTTGTGCACCTGTTTGTTGGTGCAACTTGGATCACAAAGGGTAAAACTCATGTATCCAGTATGAATATAAATAGCCCCTTTTGCCTAATTTTTGCTTAATTTTCATCTTGTCTCCTGAGAGCTAAATCCTAAAATTGTGTGAGAGCTTAAAAATTAAGCTAGTTGGTGCTTGGGAAGCTTTATTAACATCTATTTTTTGATTCTCTTACGGATTTAAGGTGAGAATTTACCCTTTTCTTTATTAAATTTCTTGATTAATTGTTCAAAAACTCCTAAACTTTAGTACTTGATTTAGTCCCAAATTCTAAACCTTTTCACTTGAATAATGTTCAGAATCCTCTAGTTACTCGTTTTTTCCCAAATTCATCTTCAAAACAACTTCGATTCTCGATTTTAAAATGAATTTTAAAGGTTTTACCTGGTAAAGCTCAAAAATAGTTTTTCTTTGATTTGAACCTCTATTTTGACTCGATTTGACTTGGATTTTCAGTTGTAGATTCCTAAAGGAATGGGGAACACATTTTTGAAGTAAAGTTATGATTTACCCTTCTTTTTTGAAAATCCATTTTGGGGGTCCATTTTGGACCCAAATCAAAAGTGGACAATTTGGGTATCATTAGCCTTATTTAGATCCATATATTCTGTATTTCTTGATTTTAGTTGACTTTGGGACTGTTCGTGAGAAGTAGGGCTTTGTGGTTGATGTGTGCAAATTGGTTTTGACCTTTGAGGTAGGTCATGGCTTGGCTCTTTCAGACTTGGCTGGGTAGTAAAATTTGGTACAAAATGCTTGTTAAGAGTGTGAACTAATCATGATAAATGTGTATCTATGTTTTGTGCCCATGTGGGGGTCCATATGGGATGCAATTGTTAAAATTATGATATTGTGCGATATATATGACCGTATGGGGTCCTAATGTTGTTGATAGCCTAAAATATATGTGAGGAATTGTATTGTGTTATTGAAAATGCCTTTTTATGCTACCATTGGCATATTGTGATATATTCATACTTTTTGGCATATGAAATATATGGAAATATAACGCCTCGAGATCCTAACTCGAGACGTCACACGGTGCTTATGGACCCGAAGGACCACAAGCTAACCCTTTTCTGATATCTGTACCTGTACACTGCATAATTTTGAAATAAATGCATAAACTTGCCATAAGGTTTAACACATCGATACATACTCAAAACTAAAAAACTAAATGCTAATACATCCGTCTGAAAAGCCTCTAACTGTCTGAACTGTGGAGTTGATGGGACATGTCCCCAACTAACTCCATCAACAAAAAATAAACAAAGTCTGAAACAATAGTAGTAAACTGAGACTCGTCCTCAAAAGAAGAGGACTCACTGCTATTGCTGCTGACTGGGACCAAACTGCTGAGGATAAACTGGATCCTGTGCCTCTAAACCTATGGTGTCAAATAAAACACCATAGTGCAGATGCGTTAGTAAAAAATGTACCGTGTATGTAGATGGGGTAGGCTAATGCAAGGGTTCATGCATGTGCAATATCTAAACTGAATAATCATGAAAATGCCGCGTGATAACACATACATGAATGCACAAAACATGAAGACAATTATCACAACTCTAGATACTGAAACTCAGATACCACTTTACTGCAGACTAAACTCACTACTGATACTGAGATACTGAATCACTGACTCATCTGATACTGATAAATGAGGATCTGGATGTGCTTACATCAATGACTGAATTCTTAGACTTACTGCTTTTGACTGACAAGATTAGAGATCAACCTTTCTAACAGATGATTCGTAAGATTTATCAATGATAAGAAATATGATTATATCTGAATCTAACAACCATAATACTCAATAGAAATCTAATACTGTGACCAAGCTTGTCTGATGGCATATCTCTGAATATGATATCAAATAACTATATGTGAGACCAAGTCTATCTGATGGGATGGTCCATAAATCAATGGAACTATCTGAATTCCCCACAATAATAGATGACTGTATCAGACAGTCCTGATTTCTGAAGACTGATTCTGAAACTAAGACTGAATCTGAAACTGAAACTGTTGGAAGTAGTCACTTAACCGACATTCCCCAACCTACCATATGTAGGGTCCAACCTGTGCCCCAGTTGGAAGGGTGTCATTACCGCTCCACTGGTAAAGAAAACTCTATGTGACCCTCATCTAGCATGTCCTTAAACGAGAATGGTGGAGCCCTTATCTAGCAGGTCAAGCCACCTTATCTACCCTCATCTAGCAGGTATGATGTCTCTCATCCACTCTCAACTAATAGGTGTGATGTCTCAACCTATGCTGGCTACGTAGTTCTGGAGCACAAAGATTGCTTCTAAGAATCACACCCTCTACTAGTAGGTGAGATCCCATCCTTGAGCTCGCTCGGTGCTAGTTTCTACTCCAAACGGAAAGACTCTGACTGAATTCTTAATTGAGTACAACTGAATTGAATCTTATACTGATCATGTTTCTCAAAAGATCTAACTGAGTTAAGTTTCTTATCTAACGAAAAAGAGAAAGAATCATAGTATCTGACTGACGATATAGAGCTTGAATAGATTACTCAAATCACTTCTGAGATTAGAATTGAATCACTTGAATACTATTAGATCTGAGCTAATTATAAGACTAAGGATAGATTACTAGTGATACAGAGATTACAGAGATTTTTGAGATTACTAAGCTCGTCTGAGGATACAGAGTTCTATAGTTCATTGAGTTCTGAGAATTATGGCTCGATTGGAATTATCAAGAAACTGATATGGGCTCTAGACAATAGCTTTGTTTTCAGGTATAAATACCCCCAGGACTAGATAATATAAAAGTAAGACATAATCATTCTTCATCACAAATCATTCATGCATCATCATGGTCATCCATTCATCACTACCATCATTCATTCATCATTACAAGCATTCATTCATCATTATAATCATTCATGTATTATCACAATCGTTAAAGTATCACTTCAAGAATTGGGCATCATAACGTACTTTTCCTCTCAAGATTCTTAGGACATCGCATTAAGCATTTAGGAAACATAGACCTCTATTCATCATCACAACCACAAAAGGGTCACTCCAAACCTTTAAGGATCATCAACATTGGTTCACTATCATCTACTAGCCTAGGGAAGACATGCTATTAGATTATACCCCATTGAACGAGATCTTACATCAAGTACTTCATACCTATATCGGTCTTGTTATGTATTTGGATATCACTTGATTTGGGGGAAACTTCATACTAACACGTCACTATTTACTTACTAACCACTTGACATGTATTAAAAGCTTAGCATAAATAAAAGAGCATAAAATCAGGAATTTAAAACCGTCATATCTCAACTTGTTCACTAGGGTCTTTCAATAACCATTAGACAGGACTGATTTTACACCTACTTGGGGATTTCATGCTATCTTGGCACATTTCACTCACTAAGGCATGCATAGACTAGCTCACAATTTGGGGTTTCCTATTCAACATACTATAGTGGCCCTTATGATTCACCTAAGCTCTTTATCAAATCTATGGGGAACGTTCTTCACTTATTCAACCATTTCTACACCCAAAAGTCATAAATACATCACATGAAAAAACAACTTCAAGAGGGGCTGTCACAAACATCACATGAATTCCACATACTAGGGTCAAAGCTCATAAATTTTGTAGAAAAACATAAATCAAAACTCAACAACACAGTAAACATCCATTTCAACTCATACAAATCATTAACAACTAATAAACATAAAAACCTTTTAGTTTGAATAAGGGTTCTTAAGATTTTTGGATGAAAGGGACCTAAGAATCAACATCTACATACCTTAACCTTTGAAATTGGATGAACTTTAGTGCTTGAAACTTTATACACACTTGAAATAAATAAAGTCTTGAAGCACACACTATGAGAAACTTGATTCTTGAAGAAACCTTGAAGAATTTATGGATGAATTTTGGAAGATTAGGGTTCTTGAATGAAACCCTAGATATTCTTGAGAGAATTGGAAGAAGAATGAAGTTTTCTTCTTTACTTGGATATATATAGAGGGTCAAAATGGGAGAAAAAGACTAAAATACCCTTTTAAAAATGCCCCTTAATTGCTGAAAAAAGATGGCTGATGACATCCGTGACAGGCCGTCAGACCCATGATAGGCCATCACGAAATATCATCACAAGAGGGTCAAATTTTTGATTTTATGCCTAAGTCTGACTACGTCTTCAAAAATGTCATCAGAAAGTGACGATGTCGTCAGAAATGACGTCAAAAACGTGATAGCCCGTCAGAAACGTCGTCAGCCTTTTCTAGATTGATATGCTAGAGTAAAATGGCTATAACTCTTTGCTCCGATATCGGATTTTGATGAAATTGGTATCATTGGAAATCTAATTCAAATATATTTCATTTGATATATAGAAAACCACCCAGTTCTTCATATACAACGAGTTATGATCAATTGAATTTGACCCAAATTTTGACAGTCACTAAAACTTAAATGATAGGAAAGTTTTCAACTCATTCATGAGTTAGGAGACCTCTATGATCTTAATTCACGCTCAAATAGATTCCCATATGATTTCAAAGTATTTCATACTTGGGTGGATATTTCTTAAATATTTTGACTCAGATTTTTGCTTTACCAAATATGCGCTAAGGCTCAGATTGGAAGGGAATTTTGCATTACAGGAAATTCATGGATAGACAAAAATAATGAGCGGATATTGGCTCACGTGATTGTAGAAATATAACATTATGATTGATTGTGAAAATATATCATTGTGTTTGGTTGTGGAAATACTCATTATGACTGATTATGAGCATTACATCCTCATATCATATTTATTCATGAAACAAGAGGTACCGTTGTAGAAACACCTGAGAAACACCGGCAACACCTTTTATATAACCCTTCTCGAGGGATGTGTCAAGAAGGAGATATTGCAACACCTTATAAAATCCTTCCTAAGGGATATGTCAGGAAGGAGATATGAATATGGATTATTAATTGTATATGGGTTGACGAAGCCCCCATGGGCCCTACATCAGTAGGCTTGCATCCGTGGGTGTATACGGAGGTTGTACAATGACCTCGATCATCATCATCATAATAATAATAATCTTATATATTTCATTTGCTTTAATATGTTTATGTTGTGTTTGTTTTTCCATATTGACTTATTATCTTTCTAATTGTCCTACCTTCCCTTAGGTGTGTTTGATGCACTTGTATAAACATATCTCCCTTGTTCTTTTTATATAAGGTATAATGTACACTTGTATTCTATCTTGGTATGTTCTTGCAATATATGTGCTATATTAGAAATGTTAGTACAAGCAGTGTGGGCTACCATTGTGGGATATTTTCTAATTGCAGGTGACGTGCCCTTAGTGCGTATTTTGTATGCTTTATTTTATACATTTCTCTGTTGGCCTATGATACATATTGAGTATAAGTGGATCGTATCATTTCTACTTTACTCTTTTGATGCAGATTTAGATTTGAGTGCGCCTCAGGTTGGTTGATTTTGGATGCCTCTAGATTACCTATGGTAGTGATTGGACATTCATGTATTTGGAGTTCACCTCTATATTTCTATACTAGTTATGTCTTTACTACTATTTAGAGACAGATATTGTTCCTTTGTGGTTATTTTTTTTATGTATTTGACTCCTGGATTGTATCAGTATTTCTCACTCTATTGACGCCTGGTTTTAGGAATGTATGATATTTTGGATGTATTTTTTTTCCAATTTTTATAATTACTTGTATAGTTTAGATTTGTTCTAGAGGCCTTACCATGGGGAAATTTCAATCTTTTCCCTTTTTTTCATATTAGTTTGGTTGATAGTCTTACTTGTCAAGGTTTTCCATGACAAGTGCCATCATGATCTTTCTTTAGGGGTCGTGATAAATGTAACGACCTGAAATTACCCCTAGGGATGCCACACGGTGCCTAGGGTCACAACTGACCCCAAGCTAACCCTTCTATTGGCATAACTCATAAGCAACTAAACAAAGTGCATAAATCTAAAAGAATAAGGCAAAAATAACTCTATTATGAATTGGCTCAATACAAAACTGAAGTCACAAGGTTACAACTCTGCTTTTACAATAAAACTGAAACTCAATGCATCAACTCCTACTAACTGTCTATGAAGCCTCTACTAGTACTGACTATAGGTAGCTGGGTTATGAATCCTAACCACCCCAACTCAATACGACAGAATAAAGAAAATACGATACAATTCACCTGTATCACTGACTCGAGCCCTTAAATAAAAAGGAGACCCATCACCTATTGGCTGGAAGCTGCGAACTGACTGGATATGTTGCATACGTTACAAATCTTTGAACCTACATTATGAGATAATATAGCACATAGACATATATACGGATCAACACTTGGGAATGTATAGAGTATATGGGGGTGAATGCATATATATAAAACAGTATCAATCTTCTTCAATCAAATCATACATACAATATGGGATGACTCACATGGCATGAACAAGTATAAAATGTAAAGCTCATAAGTCATGCAACATGAAACATGCAACACAAATCTCGTGAGTCATCATACTTTAATGTTGAAATCAGAAATCCTCTCTTATTCTCAATCGTCAAGGCTAAAGGAACTTTAAACAGTACTTTCAAATCATTCATATATCTCATGGAGATTAAAACTTCCTTAACGCTTAAGATCTTATAACTTTTTTGAACTCAAATACTTGGAATTTGGAATCATATAACTTTGAAACATACTTGAAGGCATTTCGTTCACTTTAGAAAAGTATCTCATTTCAAGTTTTAGGAAAATTATTCAATCTCAATGGAAAGATACTCTAGTTTAAGGAAATAACTTATCTCAAAGCTTCATGAAAAATACCATATCAAGGAAGAATACTTTCGTTTAGAGAAACAACTCATATCAAGGAAATGCTTTAGTTAGGGAACCATTTTGCAACTTTACCATTAGGAAAATAGCTTATAGGAAGGGAAAATACTTTAGTTTTCAAGGAAGTATTGATCTCGAAGTTTAAAGGTCAAGGGAGGTTCTCTTAACCGACATAAACTATGCGAGATACATGGATTCCAACGTTTTATCCTCCTAAGGAAGAGACCCCACATTAAGGAGAAGCGTCATACTTTTTGTTAGGGAGTATAACCTAGGTCTAGTGATCACTAAAAAAACTCATCCTCGAGCCCAATATCAACTCTGCCTTAGGCCCAATAATAATCATAAACTCGGCCTCAGGCCCAACCTATTTTGGCACGTAGTTTTAGGGTAAGAAACCATAGTAACTTACCCGCTCGGTGCTAAATACTACCCCCTTTAGATTATCTGCGGTCATCTCGTAAAAAATCCACTTTTAGAAATAATCTCATGGTTCACCACAAACCCAATAATCAAATTTGTACTCTCATGTAGGAAAGTGAATTTCAAAGCTCAATGACCATTAGGCCAAAACATTTCTCAACAATCTCAAAATACTCAAATCATGGGTGTCTATAGCATAAAAGTTCATAAAATCTCAAGTCTCAAGTAGGGCTTAATAACCCATAATTCAATCTTAAGTTAAAACTCATCAAAAGCATAATAGATAGCATATAGATTCATAACTCATGTAGAATTCTAGAAATCTCAGTAATTTATCTCAAAATCTCAACATACTCATATACTTCAATGTTTCAAACATTTCAACTAATAACTTCTCAAGGATTAAAATCATAGGGTATAGACCCAGCTGTAATTTCTCAATAAAATATGCAGAAATCATGCCATTTAGCTCTCAATTCATAGGAAATATCAAGATAATGCATTCAATAATAATGGGTGAAAAACCCTAGTCCAAATTCATTTAAAACCTCATAGATTTCAGAAAATCATGATTTAAATAAGCCTTTGGGCACAAGGGTAAAAGGTTTACCCTTATTCAAAACCCCAGATACCTTAGATTATGGAATTGGATGAACAATATTGCTCTAAACTTCCTCTTCTTGCTCTTGGGAGAGGGTTCTTGAAGCCCTTGACTTGGGAACCTTGAATCTTGACTCAATTTAGAAAATCTATGGTTGATTCTTGAGATTCTTGGAAGAGGTTTTTGATACTTAGGGTTTTTGTTGAGAGAAAACTTGAGAAGAACTTCATAGAATGTTTGTAAATAACTTTTATTTGGTGTTTGCACGGTTTAAGAGGCTTGGAAAAAAAGTCCAAAGTGCCCTTTCTAATTTCTGTACGAAACTGAAAAAATTGAATTGGGAACCCAATTTTATGGCTACCGCGATGCGCCACTATCGTGGTGGCTCATTGGAAATTAACAAATGGAAATTTGGGAGTCACCGCGATGTGGAGCCATTGCGTTGTCCCACTGGTTGGGACCTGGAACTTCAGCGCGACGCGTCACAATCGCACTAGGCCACTGGAAATTGACTATTTAGAAATTAGGGTTCTCCGCGATGTGCCACTATCGTGGAGTTCCACTGGAATTTTACAATTTTCAAATAGACCCTCTCCACAATGCGTCAAGCACTAAAATGACGCTGATTTATGACTAGGACTTAAATTAGCCATAACTTCTTACCCGATTATCGGATTTGGGTGAATCTTATATCGACGGAAAGCTTATCAAATTTCCCATGTGATAAATAGTCAAAATTATGGAAATTCTATATGGTTAACATGATATTCACTTAGAAAGTCACTTCTTAATCTTTTAGGGCCGGAATCTCGCCTCACTTGACACGCTCGAAGGCTCGTTCTATGAGAGAATTTTGTGGGTTCTTATAATAAATTAGAATCAGAGCTATGTTTTATTGTTCTCAATGATGTAAGAATGAGATGTCTAATAGAGTCTCACAGGATAATACGTAGACATCTGTATCTATCTATGAGAGATCGTAAGATATGTTTAGGAAACCTCTCTTATTTTGTTCCTTATCGTGCGAATTTTTTTCATCCCTAATATTCTAAGTTATGTTTCACTCTTTCTGTGTAGATGGTGTTGACTAGGTCCCATGAGAGTAGAGATGTAGAGCCTTCACCTAGAGGGAGAGCCTCAAGTTGTGGACAGACTCGAGAGAGTGAATGGGGGTGTGGATCAGCCCCGTCTAATAAGAGTGCTAGGGGACTCTCCACTGAACCTTAGGTTGAGCATATTAGGGGTGTGGATTCATTTCCAGTTCCTCAGAGTTTGTCTTCCCCAGTCTAGGAGGGGTTGTTAGTGTGTTTGCTGACCCGTTTAGAGGGTTCTCCTTTGGTTATATTGGTGTTCTTCTAGTTTTAAGTGTGGATCCTCCTGTTATACCTACTTTTGTTTTGATTGCCCTTTATACCTCGAGTCTTATTTCTATTTTAGAGCTGACATCTGAGTATGGTATCTCAGGACCGAGAGCCTTGTGTTCATCTATAATACCTCCTCAAGTAGGATTCCATACTTCCAAATTCACTATGCCCCCTCTTGCTACAAGTAATATTATGTATTCTAAGGATCAAAGTAGGTTTGAGAGGTTTACTTATTTGGGCCCTCCTAGATTCAGTGGTGCTGTGGATGAGGATGCTTATGAGTTCCTGATTGATTACAGTGAGAAGCTGCATAACTTGGGTTCTCTTAAATCGTATAGGGTTTCTTATACTACCTATTAGTTGATAGATACTAGTAGAGATTGGTAGAGGTCACTGGTTAGTTTCAGACCTCTTAATTCTCCCAATATAACTTAGGATTAATTTATTAATACATTTCTGGAGAGGTTTGTGCCTTACATTTGAGGGATCAGATACATGATGAGTTTGACCACTTGGAGAGGTCAGGCCAGACCATAAGGAAAGAAGCTCACTCAAAAGTGAACTCCGTACTCTCTACATATCTGTAGAAAATTATAAGGCATGCCTTCATGCCTTGTCCAGATAGTCCAATGCTAGTATTTCCACTGAGTCAGAGAAGATTTAAAAGTTTGTGAAGTATTTATATGTATCCTTTTAGTTGGTTGCATCATAGATAGCTGTATTAAGAGTATCTTTATTGGAGTATAGTAGATCATGCTAAGATGACTGGGGGTATTCTTCAGGCATCTCAGGGAGGTGCTAAGAAGCTTCATAGTTTTGGTGAGTTCAAATATCAGGTTTCTCATAGTAGAGATTTCATAGGTTCTCGTAGTTATTAGAGTAGACTGATGTAGACATCTTTGCAGAGTTTGGGTGGTAGATCTTCTGGTTTAGCAGTTTAGGGTTTTCTTATGGGCCTAATTGTACCTTCTTCTGTTGAGTCAGGCCATAGAGGTTGCTTTGTGTATGATGATACTGGCTATGTGGCTAAGGATTGCCCCTGCTGTGTGATTAGAGCCTCTCCTATTTCAGTTGTGATAGGTAGGGGTGCTACCAGAGGTCTAAGGGGCAGAGATAGTGGAACTCGTGGTGGTGGTCGTGGTCAGTGCTATGCTATACCAGCTAAACCTGAGGCAGAGGCTTTAAATATTATGATCACAGGTATCATCCCCCTTTTTAGACCTGTATCTGTGTTATTTAATCACAGATCAACTTTATCTTATTTTTTGTGTATTTTTCTTTGGCTTTTAATTCTATTGGTGAGCCTCTTGTAATGTCTATTCTTGTATCTACCCCGGCAGGTGATTCTTTAGTGGTAGATTAGGTGTACCAATCTTGTGTCATGATATTTTCTCAGTGTGAGACCTTGGTAGATTTGCTTGTGTTATATATGGTTGATTTCGAGTTATTTTGGGTATGGATTGCTTGGCTCCTTATTACATTATCCTAGATCATTTTGCTAAGACTACGACTTTAGCTTTGCCGAGTGTGCTGAGGATAGCTTGGAAGGGTATGCTTCATTCGGGTTAAGAGGATCATATATTATGGTTACGCTCATAGATTAGTTGAGAGTGCATATTTTCTTATTTGGCTCGTATTTTTAATACTAGTGTTTCTCCACCTCCTTCTTTAGATTTTGCTTGTGTTAATCGTGACTTCCCAGATGTGTTCTCTACTAATTTGTCAAGTATACCTCTGAATTACGATATTCACTTTGCTATTGATGTTGAGTCGGGCATCAAGCCCTTCTAGATTCTTTTTTATAGGATGGCCATAGCCGATTTGAAGGAATTAAAGGACCAGTTGTAGGAGTTGCTGGATAAGGAATTTATCTGACCTAGTGTATTGCCTTGGGGTGTGCCTTTTTTATTTGTAAAGAAGAAGCACGGTACTATGCAGATGTGTATTAATTATCAATACTTAAACAAGGTGACGGTTAAGAATAAGTATCCTCTTCTTCGTATTGATGATCTATTTGACCAGCTTCAGGGTGTTGTGGTGTTTCTGAAGATTGAGTTGAGGTCTGTTTATCACCAGCTGAGGATTAGTGCTTCGGATATTTTTAAGACAACATTTCAGACTCAATATGGTCATTATGAGTTCTTGGTCATATTGTTAGGGTTGACTAATGCCCTAGCCACATTCATGGAGCTGATAAATTGGGTGCTTCGATCGTATCTCAACTCCTTTATTATTGTATTTATAAATAATATCTTGGTTTATTCTAAGAGTGAGACTGAGCATGAAGAGCATTTGTGGATTATGCTTTAGAGATTGAGAGATGAGAAGTTCTATATCAAGTTCTCCAAGTGTGAGTTTTGGTTGGAGGATATTTTTCTCTTGGGTCATGTGGTGACTAAGGAGGGTATTATGGTTGATCCATCCAAGAATGTAGCAGTTCGTGATTAAGTTAGACCTACTACACCTACCAAGATTCAGAGTTTTATTGGCTTGGCAGGTTATTATCTGCATTTTGGTGAGGACTTTGCATCCATTGCAGTTCCTTTGAGTAATTTGAATAAAAAAAGATTTATTTTTTATGGTATGATGTATTTGAGGAAAGCTTTCAAAAGATCAAGGATTTGTTGACTTTAGCTTCTATCTTGACTTTGCCCAAGGAATGCGTGGGTTTTATCATGTTTTGTGATGCTTCAAGTGTTGGGTTATGTGCTATATTAATATAAGAGGGTAAGGTGATTGAGCATGTTTTTCGTTAGTTGAAGCCCCATCGGAGGAATTACCCTATCCATGATTTGGAGTTATGCACAATTTTTTTTGCTTTGAAGTTATGGTAGCATTATTTGTATGAAGTTTATTGTGAGATTTTCTCAGATCATCGTAGCCTTCAGTATTTCTTCCACAGAGAGATCTTAATATGAGGAAGCATTTTTGGCTTGAGTTACTCAAGGATTATGACTTGACTATTCTTTATCATCTGGGCAAGGCTAACGTGGTTGCGGATGACTTGAGCTGGAAGTCGACTAGTATAGGTAGCTTTGCGCATCTTTTGAACTAGGAGAGGAATTTAACCTTAGAGGTTCAATATTTATCTAATCAGATAGTTAGGCTTGATATTTCGACACTTAGGAGTGTTTTGGCTTTTGTGAAGGTTGGGTTTTATTTGACAGAGCAGATTCGAGCTCATCAGTTTGATGATATGAGATTGAGATCTATTTGATATAAAGTGTTGAGTGGCGAGGCTAAGGAAGCATCACTTGATTCGAATGGTGTTTTGAGGATTGGAGGCTGAGTTTGTGTGTCGAGAGTGGGTGATTGGATCAAATTGATTTTGGAGGAGGCTCATTGTTCCAGGTATTCTATCCACTCGGGAGTGACTAAGATGTATCGTGATTTGAGGTAGCACTACTGGTGGTATGGTATGAGTAAAAATAAAATAGATTTTCTAGCTTGTTGCCTTTGTTATCAGTAGGTGAAGGTCGAGCATTTAAGACCTGGTGGATTGCTTTAGAGGTTACCTATTCCTGAGTGGGAATGGGAGCGGATTACCATAGATTTTGAAACTGAACTGCCTCACACTTTCTATGGATCTGATAGTGTTTAGGAAATCGTAGATTGATTGACCAAGTCCGCATATTTTATTCCCGTGAAAGTCTCTTACAGTGCTGAGAGGATGGCCCATATCTATATTCGCGAGATTGTGCGACTTCATGGTATGCCGGTGTCTATCATTTCAGATTGGAGTTCTGCGTTCACTTTGCATTTTGGAAGACTTTTTAGGATGAGTTATGTAACACCCCGTACTTTTTTCTAGCATAAACTCGCTCTTAGAATGTTGAGAAACTAGATTCAAAAATAAATACTATTTTATCTATATGGAATTTTCAAGATTTTGACTTTTCATAGATTAGGAAATTTAATTAGCTTTCCAATGATATGAAATTTGCCTAAATCCGATAATCGGGTAAGAAATGGCGATTTTATGTTTCAGTCGTTAAATATCATCATTCTAGCCTACAGTGCATCGTGGAGTGTGTCAAAATAGCAATTGTTAGTTTCTAGTGTTTCTCTGATATTGGCGGGTCGCGCCATAGGCCCAGTTCACAGTTGTTAATTTCCAGTAAGGCAACGCGATTCCACCGTGTCGCACCAAGGACCAAAATCGCATTCAGTGAGACACTGTGATGGCGCCGCATTGCGACATCAACCAAGTTCCCAGTTGTCCATTTTCCAATGACATAGGGCGATAGCACCGCATCGCGCCAGAGATACATATCGAGAAAATTTCACGAAAAAATTAAAGGAGAGCCCAGGGTTAAAACAGTCTTTTTCCAAGATTTTATTTCGCCCAGATGTGGGACTTAACCTCCAAAAATGTGTAAAACCGTTCATTATTCACTTTTCCCCAAAATCAAAAGGTATTTCTCTCTCAAGAGGCAAAAACCCTAGTTCAAGAATCAAGGTCAATCCTCAAGAATCTCTCCAAGAACCTTCAAGAACTCTTCTTCTCAGGTATGTTAGATGTTCATTGATTGATCCTTCCCTTCCATGGAGGCCAAGAATCCCTTTTCAAAATACAAGATTTGTTATTTATGATTTATGATTTTCATGTTTGAATTAGATTGAATTTACATTCATGTTGTTGTTTGAATTTTAATCCATGATTTAGATCACAAGTTCTAAGAATTGATCCTAGTATGTGTTGAATTACATAATATTCATGATAAACTCTTTACTTTTCAAGTTGATTATTGCATCCATGTTAACCCTAAGTGTTTATGATTTAATGAACCAAGCATGCTTCTCATGTGTTTGATAAATTGTCTATGAGGATAAAAATGATGCCATTATAGCATGCTAACATATAGTCCCCATTCATGTATAAGTTAATGCATTACAAGTGTTTGATGGAATGTCTCTATGAAAGAATTAAGACCAAGTGAACATTGTTATGTTATTCAAGATTATGCTTTGCTTTACTTTTCATGCTATCGAGTCCTGGGGGTATTTAATATCCAATCAATTAGCTGTTTACTTAGAGCCAGTGTTAGTTACAGAATAGTATCAATCATGTCATGATCAGTAGTACTCTCACTCTATTACAGAACTCAGTAGAATTCAGTCAGTTATAAAACTTAGGAAAACTCAGTAATCTCAGTATCAGTCTAGTCCAATTCAGTGTCTTTCAGTTGGGAGTAGGATTCAAAACTGAGTGAACCCAAGGATGGGGGGCTCACCTACCACCAGAGGGTATGAACCTTAAAAACAATCCTTGTATTCTAGAACTACGTAGCCACCATAAGTTAAGACATCAAACCTGTCAGTTGAGGGTTGATGAGGTGCTTTACCTACCAGTAGAGTGTACCACCGTTCTCATTTATGGAACTTGCCAGTAGATGGTGACTCCACAATAGTTGTCTTTACCCGTGGTATGGTACTGACACCCTTCCAATTGGGGTTACAGATTAGACCCCAGCTCAGTTATCTTATCAATTCAAATTTGGGGCATGTCGGTTAGATGATTACCACCCACAATTTCAATTTTAGTCTCAGTCTTCAGAATAGAACTCAGTTCAGTCCTACAAAATTAGGACTGTCAAATACAGTCACTCAGTTATTGATAATTTAGATTATCAGTGATCTCAGATTATCAGTATATTCAGTTATCAGTTACCAGATTCAGTTCCAGTATACTTAGTCACAATATGCACAGTATGTTCAGTAGATACAGATCCTCTATGTATGTTAATCCATCTCTTGCATATCATTCAGTTAGCTATTGTTCATCTATATAAACCTATGCATTTAGCCTTACCTCATTTAGCATACCAGTACATTCCCACGTACTGATCGTATACCCATTTTTTGCGCTATGATATTTCATATCATAGGTTTAGACGCTCGGGTTCCAGACTGCACTTAGCCAGATTCAGCCAGCAGTAGTAGATTAAGCAGTGAGTCCTTATCTATCGAGGATCTGCTTTTATTTTAGTACTTTAGCTTAGCAGTATTTTAGTAGATTGAGTTAGTTGGAGGATTGTCCCATCAACTCCACTTTTCAGATAGATTCAGTTAAAGGCTTTTCAGACTAAATTTTTCATATATTATTTCAGGTTCAGATGTTATTATTCATTATAAGTATTTTAGATATTTTGAACCTTACAGCATTTCAACCTATTATTTTATATTTATTTTAATATTATTGTTTAGTGCTCGGAGCAAATATCATTTATGGGTTAGCTTGTAGTCCTTCGGGGTCGTAATCACTGTTTGACAACTAGGGGGTAGTCCCAAGTTGTTACAAGTTGAGTACTCGATTTCACCTTAGTACCATATTTATCCCCCAAAATTATAGCTAGTTAGAGTGGACTATCCAGGTTTTAGAGGATATGCTTTGCACTTGTGTGATGGATTTTGGTGGCCAGTGGGACAAGTATTTGACCTTAGTGGAGTTTGCATATAATAACAGCTGCCATTCCAATATCGATATGTCTCTTTTTGAGGCTTTGTATGGTAGGTGTTTTCGCTCTCTAATGGGTTGGCTTGATGTTTCAGAGGTGAGACTTTGAGGTATAGACTTGCTTCATGAGTCTTTAGACAGAGTCCAGATCATTCAGGATAGACTTAGAGTGGGTCAGAGTAGGCTAAAATTCTATGCAGATCATAGGCTTCGTGCCTTAAGATTTGGTGTTGGTGATCGTGTTTTCCATCGAGTTTCACCTATAAAGGGTGTAATAAGGTTTGGGAAGAGGGGCAAGCTTTTTCCCCAGATATATTGATCCATTTAAGATTCTTCGAACTGTTGGTGATGTGGCTTATGATTTAGCTTTGCCTCTAAATTTATCAACTGTTCATCCAATTTTTCATGTTTCTATGCTTCGTCGTTATATTTCGGATGAGTCTGATGTCATTCGTTAGGAGTCGGTTCAGTTAGATGAGTGGTTATCTTTTGTTAAGGAGTTAGTCTCCATTTTGGCTAGGGATATTAGACGGTTCCGTTCTAGAGTTATCCATGTTGTTAAGGTTTAGTGGCGACATCGAGCTGTAGATGAGGTTACTTTGGGAGGTCGATTTTGATATGCGTAGTTTTTATCCCTACCTCTTTATAAATTTGAATATTTCTTTTTCCAATTGTTCGAGGACGAACTAGATTTTTAGCGGTGGATGATGTAACGACCTAAAATTTAATGAAATATGTCAAATTTGTGATTTTGTATGATTTGATTATTTTACCCCTCCCCGTAGCTGCATTGTGGTATTTCTAGAGTATGGGGTTGATTGGTACGATTCCCAATTCATGATACCATTTGTGTGATATGGTGGTTTTTGGAGGCTTTGAGAGCCTTATTTTAGACTTCTGTGGTTATCTTTTGATCTGTGTGATGGATGGTTGAATGAATTGCACCATATGATCCAAAACATTGGTTTTAGGGTGATAACATGGTTGGTGTGGTTTTATAAATTTTAAATCACATGTTGACTCTTGATTTGGAAAATTGTGATTTTAGATTTTGGGGGTTGATTTTGTGAAAGCAACCTTTTTTTATATTCTGATATCACCATTGAGTCCAGAGCATCGAATTTAGTGTGGTTATATAGTTCGTTTGCGTATATCAGATAAAAATGAATTCCGAGCACTCCATTGAAATTCGTTTTGGACTTAGAAAAACCGATCCACCAGGTTCCTGGTGCAACCTAGATCACAAAGGGTAAAACTCATTTGAGGAATGCGCTTTATGCCTTATGTACCTGGTATAAGTATAAATACCCCTTTTTTATCCGATTTTTGCTCATTTTTCATCTTGCCTCATGAGAGCTAAACCCTAAAATAGTGTGAGAGCTGAAAAGTGAAGCTTGTGGGTTCTTGGAAAGCTAGATTAACATCTATTTCTTGATTCTTTTATGGATTTAAGGTAAGAATTCACCCTTTTATTTATCAAATTTCTTGATTAATTGTTCAAAAATTCCAAAACCTTAGTACTTGATTTAGTTTCGAATTCTCAACCTTTTCACGTGAATAATGTTTTTATCCTATAATTACTAGTTTTTCCCAATTTCATCTTCAAAATAACATTAATTTTTTATTTTAAAACAGATTTCCAAGGTTTTACCCAATGAAGCTCAAAAATAGTTTTTCTTTGATTTGAACCTCATTTTTTACTTGATTTGACTTGAATTTTTAGCTGTAGATTACTAAAAGTATGGGAAACACATTTTTGAAGTAAAGTTATGATTTACCCTTCTTTTTTAGAAACTCATTTCGAAAGTTCGTTTTGACCCCGGACCAAAAGTGGGCAATATAGGTATCGTTAGCCTTGTTTTAATGCATAGATTCTATATTTCTTAGTTTTAGCTGATTTCGGGACTGTTCATTAGAAGTAGGGCTTTGTGGTTAAAGTGTTGTGGATCGATTTAAGTCTTTAAGGTAGGTTATGGCTTAACTCTTTTAGACTGGGTTAGGTAGTAAATATTAGTACAAAATGCATATTAAGAGTGGAAACTAATCATGATAAATGGCAATCTATGTTTTATGTCCGTGTGGGGGCCTATATGTGATGTAATTATTGAAACTGAGATATTGTACGATGTGTATGACCGTATGGGGTCCTATGTGATGTTGATAGCCTAAAATACATATGAATAATTGTATTGTGTTATTGAAAATGCCTTTTTTTGTATCGTTGGCATATTTGATATATTCATACTTGTTGACATATGAAATATATGGAAATTCATGGATAGATGAAAATAAAGAACGGATATTGGCTCACATGATTGTGGAAATATAACATTGTGATTGATTGTGAAAATATATCATTGTGGTTGGTTGTGGAAATACTCATTGTGATTGATTGTGATCATTACATCCTCATATCATACTCATTCATGAAACAAGAGGTACCGTTGTATCAACTCCTGAGAAGCACTAGCAACACTTTTTATAAAACCCTCTTCGAGAGATGTGCCAAAGAGGAGATATTGCAACACCTTATAAAACCCTTCCCGAGGGATATGTCAGGAAGTAGATATGGATATGGATTATGAATTATATATGGGTTAACGAAGCCCCCATGGGCCCTACATTGGTAGGCTTGCCTCCGTGGGTATATACGGAGGTTGTGCGACGACCTCGTGCATAATCATCATCATATACATTGCACTTGTTGTAATGTGTTTATGTTGTGTTTGTATTGCTATATTAACTTGTTATCTATTAATTGTCCTACTTTACTTTAGGTGCATTTGATGACCTTGTAAAACATGTCTCCCTTGTTCTTCTTACAAGTGGTATAATGTACACTTGTGCTCTATCTTGGTATGTTGTTGTAATATATGTGCTATATTATAACTGTTTGTGCAAGCAGTGTAGGCTACCGTTGTGGGACATTTTCTTATTGCAGGTGATGTGCCTTTAGTGTGTATTTTTTATGCTTTATTTTCTACTTTGCTCGATCGGCTTATAATACGAACCTACTAAGTACAAGTGGATCATACTTATTCCTACTTTACCTTTTCGAGGAAGATTCAAGTTCAAATGTGCTTAAAGTTGGTTAATTTTGGGTTCCTTCAGATTGCTCTAGGTAGCGGTTGGACATTCATGCGTCCAGAGTTTACCTCTATCTCTCTATACTAGTTATGTCTTCATTAGTATTCTGAGATGGATATTGTTCCTTTATAGTTATTTTTTGATGTATTTGAATTCTGGATTGTATTAGTGATTCTTACACAATTGATACCTAATTTTAGGTATGTATGGTATTTTAGATATGTTTTTCCGTGATTGTTATAATTACTTGAATGGTTCAGCTTCGTTCTGGAAACCGTATCGTGGGGTTATTTTTATCTTTTTCCTTTTTGTATCAGTTTGGCTGATAGGATTACTTGTCAAGGTTTGTCACAACAAGTGTCATCATGACCTTTGTTTTTGGATCGTGACACAAATATACACACATGTTTTTAATTCCTCTTTCTTCTCTCTTTCAAAAACACATACCAAATAAACATACATTTTAATAAAAAATTCACACACATACGCAATTCACAAACACACAAAAATCAGATTCTTCTCTCCTCTTTCTCTCTTCCTCTCGTCCATTTTTCTTCACTGTCTGGCAGTCCACTACCGTCGGAGCTCCAGTGGGTCTATACTACCAATGTCCAACTTCTCTCTTCCTCCTTCTATTCTTCTGTGCCAAATCGAAGTTGACCATCGGCGAGGGACTTCAGTCAAATGCACCATCACATGCTATCGCCAGATTTAACCACCAAACAATCGACTAACAACCTCCGGACGTGCTATCACTGCCACCATCGCGGTAGCCCACTTTTCATTCCCCTTTGGTTTATTATTGCTTATAGAAAAATGGTGTTTTCACCCTTGATGCAAATTTGGCTGGATCTTGATTTTTGGCGTTGCTCTGGTAAAAACTGTTGAAGCAACGCCGCTACTCATCACTCCTTCATCTTAATACATGTGTTAGATATGATCTGATATTATTTTGCCAGAGTTGTACATTTTTCGGCGAACTCCATAGATTTCGTCAATTGTTTATATGTTTGGGCATTTGCTTTAAATTTTCAAGTTTCTTTTGTTTGTCTCTATACTGCTGACAATTTTTTTTGCTATTTTTTAGACTGTTCCGCTAATTTAGGGTCAATTTTGACTCTGGAAAATTTAATTCGGTTCTTGTTTTACCTAGCCATCGATTGACTGATTTCTGAACTGTTTTGAGTGTTTTATCATTTCACTGTTTCATCATTTATTATACTAATAATGAACAAGATACTATATACACGGCCAATGACATTATCTCTCAGTCAGATTTTTTAGGCCACCCCGTAATAAAAGATGAACTTTTATTTCTCAAGTCTACTTATTTTATATCAAAATAAATACATGGCTAATGAAGAAACTTCCGTCGGGTTTTGAGGCCTCCACAAATGAAAAGACGGATGTTACATATATAAATATGTAACCAAATAAATAAATTCGGGCGATGACGAAATCTTTACAATAACACAACAACACAAAGGGTTTTATGATTCATATCTTGGCAAGGCGATTTAGGATGATTGATAAATCGAGCAACCACTTCGTAGTCATGGCGCATCTAAAACTTAATTTGAGATCGCGTTATAATAAAATTCTATTTTTATCTATACATCTACATATATGCATGTGTACACATAATTTTTATTTATTTTGATGACAATTTGTATGTTCTTAATATTTTCTATCAAGTGTTTATACATATTCTCGGTAACACACTTCCTGATATCTGGAAGAAAGTTTCGAGCTCTGTATTTGTAATTTTTATTTCTTATAATTGTACATAAAGATGAAAGTATAGTGAAAACTTTACTTTTGGGGTGTCGGGTGGGGACATTCTTTATTTACTTACATAACACATATTTAGGCAAATTTAGGCCATCAATATTTACACAAACATATTTAATTTATCACTTAATTCATGCATTTACACCATAAACATTGTATAGTCTTTTCAAGTAAAATTTTTTTTGCTCTCCGTAATTTCGATCATATAGGTAGTATTATTTGTAAAAATACTTTTCCTTTTATAGTAGATACAAGATACTTTCTTTTCACACATCACAAAATACTTTTCTTTTCACATGTAATTTGTATATTTTTTATACGTGCCCTTTAAATATTTTCATAACAATAAGCTTTAGTCATATACTTACTATACATACATTTTTCACATATTTATATTTTCAAAAGAATTATTTTTCACCTCCTCCCTCTTTCACTACTAAAAAAGATGCAAAATGACACCTAAAATAAGAGACCACAAAAGTAGGTCACAAATAAGAGACCTCATGAGGTCGCTTATCTCCTAATTTTTTTAAAAAAATTTATTTTAAAATAAAGAGACCTTACAAAGTCGATAAATGCTAACAAAAATTGTGCGGGAATGAAAATAAAATGCGAAAAAAGTTAGCGCCAAAATATCAATAAAATTTTACACATTGCGACCTCATGAGGTCACTATTATTTTACTAAATTGATATTTATTATTAAAAATAATTATTTATAATTATTTTATGATGTAAAGCAATATTTATTTACTTTTAAAGTATATATTTTATAATTAAAAAGTAGAAAAATGCAACGAGCAGTATATTTTTATACTACTAAGAAGCAGAAAAACGCAAAGAGTGCAGCTCCCTCTCTTAAATCCAAAACCACAGCAGCTCCCTCTCTGAAATCCAAAACTCTCTCAAACCTCTCTCTCTCTGTCGGAACTCTCTCTCAAATCCACATCCGTCTCTTCCAGGTAAGTTTGCAAAATTTAATTTTTTTTCTTATTTATGTATAGAATAGAATGAAAATATATGGGTCTCCTTTAATTTCCCAAAAATGTGAAGATTGTTAATAATAATTGGGGATTTTATTGTCTTGAACTGTGTTTCTATGTTTTCCGTCATCTTTCTTGATTTTATTTTAGAACTCTATTTCAGATTTATGCTTTTTGATCGAATAGTTGAGGGTTTATGCAATTTCAACAATAACAACAAACCCAGTGTATTCCCACCAAGTGGGGTTTGAGGAGGTTAGAATGTACGCAGTCTATACCGCTACCTTCGAAGAAGTAGAGAGACTGTTTTCGATAGACCCCATCTCAAGATAATAAATAGCGAACAAGATCATATCAAAGATAAATGAATTTAAAGAAAATTTTCAAAGATAAAGTTCTGCTAAAGCTGATAAACTACATTTAGTTCAGTATAATAGGTGAATGTTATGAACGAATAATGGGCAAGGAACCTCGGTTGAGGACATGTTTCAAAATTTAGAAAACTGTGTAATTTGGTTGCTAAGATGAGGTTTCTAAGATGAGGATGCTTAGATGGATATGCGGGCACACTAGGAAGGATTGGATAAAGAAAGAAAATACAAGGCAAGGTGGGAATGTCCTAGTGGTGGACAAGATACAGGAAGTGAGACTAAGATGGTTCAGGCATGTAAAGAGGAGAAGCACACATGCCCCAGTGATGAGGTGTGAAAGGTTGGCAATGATTGGTCTTAGGTGAGGTAGAGGTAGACCGAGTAAGAATTAGAGAGAGGTGATTAGACATGACATGACACATCTAGAGCTCACCGATGACATGACCTTATTACTACTGTTGTTTCATATACTTGGGATATCTTTACTAATTTTGTTGTCAGTATTCTTTATGCAGTATTTCTACCATAGCTTTTACTCTTTTATTTGTCAAAAAACCCCTTATGATAACAGTTTCTTGAATCGAAGATCTATCGGAGCCAATCTCTCTACCTCACATAAGGTAGAGGTATGGTCTGTGCATACTCCATCCTTCCCAGAACCCACTTACGGGATCTCACTGGCTATGTTATTGTTGTAGTAATTTGGTTGTTGCAATCTAAGTTGCTCGGACTCTTCAAAATATTGCAGCACCCGTGTTGGAGCCTACAAAATTGCAGTACTTTTGAAGGATCCAATGACATTTTTGAAGATTTCGAGCAACATAGGCATGCAATATTATCAGTAGTTCTCTACATTGTGTGTTGTGCTCGGGAATCTATTCCATAACACTGAAAGTGTTATATCAGAGTCATGGATGTTTCGAGATGATTCACGAGTGGTTAACAATGGCATTAGATCAAAGAACAATAAGTTGGGGACATCGCTGAATGACAATTTACTTGAATCATAATTACAATTTGCATTATCGTGGTCAAAGGACATCATGTTGAATCTAAAAATTTAAGCAAATATGCAAAATCTTGGTAAAATACATCTCGTTGAGTTGTAACAAAATCATTAAAGATATACCTGGAAGCTAAAAATTCAATAGAATTCAATGTTTGTGAGATGTGTTTGGGAGATTTCTGGCAGTTTACTATGCCATCCTTACTAGCACTATGTTCCATTCCATTTTGGGAATCTGGGGCTACGTGAAGGTCGATTATTCATTTTATGCAATTTCAGAACTAATTTTTGACTGTTAAGAATGACAGTTACTAAAAGTATACAGAACCTTTAGATATATACTTCTCTGTTGTGTACAGCAGATCAGTAGAGTAGCAATAACAGTCAAAAATATTTCCTGGCTTTAAATGGAAAATATAAGTTTTGCAATAAATGGTTAGCTGTCTAATCCTTTACTAGTACTAGTAAAGTGGTGGTGATGTAATACTACTTAGCAGAAGAAGATAATGATGATGATGATTCTGCACTTTTACACTGTTCTGAAGTTAAATCTCCTAGAGATTCCTGCCCCCTGTCACCAGACACATCTCCTTACAGTAACAAATTTTGTTTGGCTATGAAAATATAATCTTTTTAAAGTTAGAATTACGATCGGAGAGTAATTAAGTTGAATTTCGTGATATGTTTGATCAGAAAGTAAGTTGAATTTGGTGTTATGTTTGATCATAAATAAGAGAAGTAGTTTACTACTTTATTCATTGTCTTATTTTAATAACTATATATAGTTATGTGTATTATGATATTATCTATCTATAATATTTATTTATGGTATTTGTTTTTTGTGTTTATTTAGTCTTGTGTTTTTTTTCCTTATAAATCTTACATTGCAAAATACAATAAGTTTTTGCTTTTAATGAGCTCGTTACATTTTTTATACAAATTCTTGATTTGTTATAAAGTTGTCTTTCTTAATTTAGAGTTTAACAATTTTAATTATGTGATTTTGTATAGATGGATCGTTGTTGGATGTATAATATGACTAATGTTGGTCGTATGGGGTTGATGCCTGAATTTGTAGCTGGTGTCGATGGTTTTGTGGACTATGCAATGATACTGGAACCCTTTCAACTCGATGACTTGGTTAAGTGTCCTTGTAGTAAATGTAAATGTAGGAATTATGAAAAAACTGATATTGTTAAGCTTCATCTTTACTGAAATGGGTTTAAAGAAGATTATACAGTGTGGACTAGTCATGGAGAAGTTGATAATAGTTTTGTCAGATCTCAAAACTATGTTGCTAGTGAAAGTTGTGGGGCGGTGGAACCTAATCTTCAAAATTATAGAATGTACGACATGATTCGAGATGCGTATGGAATGCATTCTGATTTTGAATCTGGTCCTCATGTTGAAGAAGCTCCCAATGATGAATCTAAACGTTTCTTTGAACAGTTGGAAGCTTTTTGTCGGCCTCTATACGAGGGGAGTCCACACTCTCAATTGTCTATTTATGTTAGGTTATTAAGTATCAAATCAAATTGGAATGTTCCTCAGGGGGCAATGGACGTTGTGATTGACCTTATGCATGAATTAGTTGACCCGAATCTAGAGATACCTGATAATTTTTACAAGGAAAAGAGGTTGGTGTCAAAGTTAGGATTGTCGTCGATGAGAATTGATTGTTGTGAAAATAGCTGCATATTATAATACAAGGATGATATTGATCTAGAATCTTGTAAGTTTTGTCAAAGAGCTCGTTTTAAAAAAGCTCCCAGTGGGAAGAAATTTGTTGTGAAGGCAATGCATTACTTACCTCTTATACTAAGGCTAAAGAGGTTATATGCATCAAATAGGTCAGCTCCTCACATGAGATGGCATCATGAAAATAGAAGACTGCCTATTTTTATGTGTCATCCATCTGATGGAGAGGCCTGGAAGCATTTTTATAGAAAATATCCAGAGTTTGCAGCCGAACCACGGAACATTAGGTTGGGTTTATGTTCAGATGGATTCACTCCATACTCTATTTCTGCTGTACCATATTCTTGTTGGCCTGTATATTTGACACCATATAATCTTCTGCCTGATATGTGCATGACCAGTCATTATATATTTCTCAATTGTATTATTCCTAGCCCGCCTAATCCAAAAATCATGATTGATGTATACTTGCAACCTTTGATTGATGAGTTGAATCGGTTGAAACATTTGATGTGTCGCTTAAGCAAAATTTTAATTTGCGGGTTGTCTTAATGTGGACTATTAGTGATTTTCCTGCTTACGGAATTTTGTCTGGGTGGATGACAGCTGGCAAGTTAGCCTGTCCTTAATGTATGGAAAATACTAAATCATTCACTTTGAAACATGCCAAAAAAAATTATTGGTTTGATTGTCACCGTCGATTTTTGCCGATGGATCATGAGTTTAGGAATATGAAAAATCCATTTAGAAAGAATACGGTTGATCGAGACTGTCCACCTCCAATCTATACGGGAGAACAAGTTTGGGAGAGGGTTCAACACTTTTCAAAGGTTACAAAAGAACAACTGTACAAATTTGATGGGTATGGTGTGCACATAATTGGACAAAACAGAGTATATTTTGGGAATTATCATATTGGAAGGATCATCTTCTTCTACATAATCTTGATCCCATGCATACTGAAAAAAATTACTTTGATAATTTATTTAACACAGTAAGGGATGTCAATGGCAAGACAAAAGACAATGTTAAAGCTAAAATGGACTTGCCAGAATATTGTAGGCGAAAAAATTTATGGCTGTAGGAGAAATCAAATAAAAAGGTCTTCAATCCTAAGGCTAGCTAATCATTTACAATGGAGCAAAAACGTAAGATATGTGAATGGGTTGAGCAGTTGAAAATGCCTGCTGGTCATGCTTCAAATTTGGGGAAGCGTGTTGATATAGAGCATGAAAATTTATTTGGCATGAAAAGTCATGAATGTCATGTTTTCATGAAAACATTACTCCCCATAGCATTTAGTATCTTGCCTGAAAGAATCTGGAAACCCATGACTGAAATTAGTTTGTTTTTCAAAGACTTATGTTCCAACACATTTATGGAAGAGAATCGAGTTCGAGTGAAATGAAATATTCCTGTAATTACGAATAAGCTAGAGAAGATTCTTCCACCTAGATTTTGGGATGTGATGGAATATCTTTTTGTGCATCTTGTGCATGAAGCTCGTCTTAGAGGTCCAGTTCAATATCGATGGATGTATCTATTTGATAGGTAACTATTGTAAATCTTAATATATTCCTCTCCATTAATATTTTATTAAAAATTTTCATAATATAATATTATATAGGACTATTGGAAAGAATAAATGGAGTATTAAGCAACAACATAGAATTGAAGGCTCAATGTGTGAAGCCTATCTTGCTAAGGAAACGACCGATTTCTGTTCGTATTACTTTGCAAGTGATGTTCCATGTTCACGAAATACACCCAATCATCACGACGATGGTGGTGAGGTTGCTAGAGAGCCGTTATCAATCTTCAATCAACCTGGCAAAGGTTCAAAAAAGCGTACAAGGAGGCATCTTAGTTCAATGGAGTTTAAGTCTGCATCAATACATGTCTTGTTGAATTTCCCTCAAGTTAAACCATTTCTTTAGTAATTTGTTATTATTTTGCATTACATATGCAATTACAAGACAAAGCGACTT
Organism: Capsicum annuum; assembly: GCF_002878395.1. NCBI lineage: Eukaryota > Viridiplantae > Streptophyta > Magnoliopsida > Solanales > Solanaceae > Capsicum > Capsicum annuum. The sequence continues at coordinate 54,880,746 of NC_061112.1, forward strand.
ACTTAATTTCCATCCTCTTTGACAGCTAATTTGTGCAGTTGTATGGCAATGATAAAGTGTTTGACTATTTTTCAACATGGTTTAAAGATTATGTGAGTGTTGCAATTTTTTCATAATGCTATAATGAAAGTTCACGTTTGATTAATTCTAATTTTCTACTCTTGACTATTTCTAGGTTTATGATACAAGAAATGGTTAATTTGACCAATTTTAGAAGGATTTATCTTGGGGACCCATTAAGGTCTATTCTATGGAAAAGTATACAGTGAATGATTTTAAATTCAATACCGAAGAATGCTCCAAACATAAAAAAAAAAACTAATAATAGTGGAGTTTGGGTAAAAGGTGATGATGGAGATCAAAATGGTGTTGATTATTATGGGGCACTTAAGGAGATTTTAGAAATGGAGTATTCTGATTGGCCAGAAAAAAGAATTTTATTGTTAAGATGCAAATGGTTCGACCCTACCCCAAATAGAGGAACGAGAGAAATCAAACAATATAATATCATTGAAGTAAGACACACAAGGGAGTATAGGCGTATTATACTTTCATCATTGCACATAACGTTAAGCAAGTGTATTATGCTTCTTATCCCCTACGTCCAGATAAATTGGACTGGTGGGCGGTAATCAAAATCAAGCCTGTAGTTTAAGTGGAAGTTAAAAATGTATTAGATGTTGCATACCAGGCTGATGACATATCATGTGTTCCCCAACTAGTTGATGTTGACTTAGAAGATAATTTAGAGCATCCTAAACAAATATTGGAAGAGGTTGGTATAGAAGAAGTAGAATTGGCAGCAAATGAAGAAGTGGATGAATCAAATGATGAAAATGTAATAGTAGATGAGGAAAATTGGTTAAAAGAGGAAACAGGGTCAAAAGAGGAAGAATGGTCAGAAGAGAAAGGAGGGTCAGAAAAGGAGGATGACGAGGAGGAGGAATGATAATTTGAAATAACACACCTGCATTTTTTTATTTCTTTGTTTGGTTTAGTTTATTCTTTTTTTCCTAATTTGATCAATGTAGTTTTTGTTTACTCTATTTCTATTTTTAGCTGAGAATTATTGGTTTGATTTAACGTTATTCTCATTTAAAAGTTTTGTTTGGAGTTCTTGAAGTGAAACTTGCTGCTTTAATCTCTAATTGGTATGTTTCTCAAAATAAATTGGTGTGTCTACGTCTGACTATGCATTGATAGTTGTTCAGTTTTGTTAATTTCTTTCATTGATGTTACATGTGTTACACCATACGTATGTCATAGGTTTGGTTTTCCTCGCATACAGTTATATGGTAAAAATATGTACATTTATGGTGTCTCTAAACTATGGTTTACTTGAAGATATTACATGAAAATTTGTGTAGATAGCAGGCGGTGATAAGGATAAGGGTACTGCTAATGCTCCTAAAAAGAAATTAAAGAAGTCTAGTATGATTAATAGATGATCGACAGGAATACATATAAGATCAGACTCCACACCATCTCATCCGTCACAAGGTGCACCACTAGCATATACTCAACAGCCCCCGCATACGCCTACGATGAGGCCAACATCAGGTCATGCTACCTCGCATAGATACAATCAATTACCTCATGTGATGTAGTATCAGACATCTAGTGCCTCACGTACAGTTACTCTTAACCCCGGTAACTTACAACCTTCATCAGTATCTACTCCACAGATTGGGATATCAAGTCTTCCACTTCAAGGTAACATCTCTGAACCTGAAATTCCTACCATAGACCAGTCTATTACACACGGTCAGGTTCATCAACAAGCTGGCACGAGGGACATGCGCAACAGACTCATCATAGAGCCTGACTGTTATGGGTATGGTTTTTACAAAATGTATTTAGTTTATGAATATCTCATAATTGTTTTAGCTTTAACCTATAAATGTTTAAATTTTGGAATACAGTTTTAATCCGGATGCTACTGTAATGATCCTTTCTCAAATCATTCAAGATTTTTATAGGGGTGCTGTCACGAGTTAGGGCAAGATGCCAGACAATCTCAGGAACCAGATTCTTTTGGAATTTAGGGTATATTCATTTCCATGCTCTTCTTTTCCTTACTGATTTATCAAAAAAGTTCATATGATATAGTAATTGCATGATGAGGTAAACCAAAATATAATAAAAGACAATAAGTGAAACTAATTGAATACAAGTTTTACTAGACAGAAGCTGCAAGTTTTATTTTTTCAATATGATGAAAAGATATATACATCTTAAAATGTTGATCAAAATTTATATCGCCTGACTCTAAAAAAGAAAATTATGATAACTAGAAAATAACTCGAGGAGTAGAACAGATATTTAAAACGGAGAGGAGTGGATTTTTTTCGATAAATAGTACTAGTATTATATCAAAAGTGAGAACTAAAAGTATAAGGGTAAACAAACTACTAGGCAATCTTCCAGTTCAAGCTTAACAATAAACTAGCAACAATTACTTAGAAGGCATTATACAGAGTACATATTAGAATTTTCTAACAACTTTGCTATTCTAATCCTGCTACTTGCTCTAAAACAAATCTCTTGGATGATATTTTTTATCAAGATCTTTTGGTGTTGTTTTTTCTATAGGAACAGTCGCATATTTCTCTTCCTCTAAATATTGTACACAACCTCAGTTATCATTATTCCATACACTTGATCTCTTGGAATTTTTACCCTTTCATAAACTAACTTTTTTGAGGATCTTCTCTGATAACCTCTCAGCGATACTTGTAAATGTTTTAACTGATTTCCTAATTTAGGGATTAGATGCTTTGCTTTTTATCCCCTCCTCCCCACTTGCGAATAAGAGAACCTCTAGTGTCATATTCTTAAAAATTTCCAACTTTATATACGTCTGTACACACATTCATTACATATATAATTTTAAAATATATACGTATAGACCTATTATAATGATTGAATTGCACAACCATTTTGATTATCTTGATGTTAGCTTTTACTTGTTATTAGTCGGTATGGTCTTCCAGCTGGCCGAACGCTTCCATCTTACCAGGAAGTCCCAAAACTGAATACTAAGATTATTAAATGCTGCTTTTTTCTTTCCGTCTGTTTTATTGGTAAGAACTGAGCCAAAATTCTTAGTTACACTTCACTTTGTTCTCTCTTTCTCGTTCCCATTTCTCGAGCCTACTTTTCGCTATTCACTATATGATTTTTCTAATTTCCAAAATGGGAACAGAATATTGAGTGACAACTCACAACAAGGTTATTTTCCATTCGTAGTTCTCTCTTTGCATCTATCTCTCCATCTGGAGTATCGTTTATATCATTGTGCGGTTTCCTGAATATTGTTAATTTCACTTTTCAGTGCACTTTAGCGAGTGTATAGGTGGACATGTGACATATCGCTAGATCTCATGTATGCTGAGTGTGTTTCTATCATAAATGTACATGATTGTACCTCAATGCTTTTCCAACGTTACCCCCTCACCTCGTCTTTTTTAAAGGCTCTGAATCTTGAATGGTGTTGTTTACATTCTGAATGAGTAGGTTTAAGAAATGTATGATATTTGACAATTCGATATTATCCCGCTGCATAGGAACTCTATTGATACTTAACCAGTGTAGTAGCATCCTCTACATATATAAGCTGACACATCACATTCAAAGAACACGTGAAAAAAATTCGTTGCTTCATAGATTTGAGAAAGAATATTTGCTTAGTCTTTGGCTTTGCAAGAAAATATTGAATTAAAATAGTCTAGCAAGACAATACTTACAGTTGTTGAGGAAATAAGTCGGGAAGTACATATATCATTTTGTAATGAACCATAGTTTAACATGGAAATCGGATTCATGATCCCTAACTGGAATCTACAGGTTTGGTCCTCTTTCCGGTTATAAAGTAATGATTTTTTCTCACAAAGACAACACTACCCAGTGTGAATATAAACAAGATGAAGCACTTAAGCACCTCTATCTATGATACAACGAGTCAGTGAAGTCCAAAAGACTGTCGTAATGATATGTCTTTTATTTTTATAAAATGATAGACAATGTAGACACTTAGATGTTAATGCAATGCTGTTTTTTTTCCTTCAAAACATCTGGAGTTCCTCTTTTTGCACATTGTCCATATGGTGCACAGAGGTATAGTGTTGCACATTGTCCATATGGTGCACAGAGGTATAGTGTTTTGTAAAGCCTTGAACTGCTTTGGCATTTTCTGACCTTCTCATTCTCACATTGTTTGGAATTATCTATCATACTCCAGATAGGCTTTTGAACATGCTCTATAAAAATAAAGAAACAGATGTTTTGAATTTTCTATTTCCCTGGAACACTGATACCATCTACTGCAGGATATAGAGCCCCTTCTCTATAGTTTTTGTTGAGTGAGGCTAGATTTGTGTATTGGTATCCATGTGAATCAGTTCACCTTTTGAACGTGCTCTATAAAAATAAAGAACCAGATATTCTAAATCTTCTCTTTCCCTGGAACACCGATAGCATATTGTGGGATATAGAGCCCCTTCTCTGTAATTTCCGTTGAGTGCGGCTGGATTTTTATATTGGTATCCATGTGAATCACTTCACCTTTAGATATGTTTTTTATGGGCAGCTAGTTGCAAAATAAAGATTCATCTGGACAATCCCAAGTTATTACAGGTGATTTTTTTCTTAGGTACCTTCTGATAATGGCCTTGTAATTTTGTATAGAAACTTTTGATAGAGAACAGAGAAATATTTTGTATATCTATAATTACATACGCTGCTCTAATGAAGTATTTATTAGTAGCTTGTAAAATTTTCTGAGTGACCCAGAATGTCTATTTTGGCAATTTTTCCAGTAAGTTTTGGTTTCTCCTATAATAACTGTGAATTCACTTTACCCATAAATTATTTTCTTTGTACAAATATTCCATAAAGTCTTAGCTACAACTGTCTTGTTCCAGTCATAAATGTCAAGAATATTCAGGCCTCCAACTAATTTAGGTTAACATACCCCACTCCAGGCTAGTCGTACTTTTCTACTCCAAGCTTGTTGGTTAACCTACTTCATTCAGAAGACATGAATGTACAGGAAGATGTTGTTACTGCACTTCTCAACTTGTCCATTAATGACAATAACAAGTGTACAATTGCAAATGCTGATGCAATCGAACCTCTGATTCATGTTGGTTTGAGATTATTTGTCAACTTTGTTAAGTCTGATACTTAAATCGCATCTATTTTTGTTTTTCATAAGTTTGAATCAATTTGTACTTGCTTTATTTAATCTGAGGGTCTACTGGGAACAATATCTCTATGTCACTGAGGTAGGGGTAATTTATTTCAATTTATCTTGTCATTACAGAGAAATTTTTTCATTAGCAAATTAATTCATCTTACTTTATCTTGTCATTACAGAGAAAGTGTTTCTGCCATCCAGAACATGAAGCCCAAATTAAAGCAAACTTTAAGTTAAAAGCTGAGCGCATAATTACTGGCTTGCTATCAAAAGCTCGTGAAAAAAACAAGAGACCCAGGTGAATCCTACCTAAAAATTGGCAAAAGTTAGTTGGCCATTGGGAGACAGATTCGAGGTTCAAGCAGATGCGTGAGATTGGCAAGAAAGCTAGAGCATCTCTTAAAGGTGGTTCTTTACATACGAGTGGAGCTCAGAGTCAGGAAAATGAAAGGAGAAAACTGGTGGGTCATTATGTGATTTGGTATTTAATTGTTTCTTGCGAATAGGGTGCGTGTTTTCCTGCTTGTATTTGCAGTTATATAGGTAAAAGTGTTGTGCTGATCTCGTTACATCTTTATTGCGGAAATATGCCAAAAAGTAGTCTGAGAAATCACTTTTGGCTGTGCTAGAGCGCATATCTGATGTGGGAATAAGTTTTGTGATTGATGCAGCCACACGGATTCTTTACCTATTGCAACTTTCTTTATAATGCTAAACCTTGTTTCTGAACCTGCAATATGTGCCAAAATTTGAGTACTTATGTCTTCTCATTAAATTAATTTTATTTGCAGGAAAAGGAACTTGGGAGGCCAATAACTCAAACTGAGGCATTCAAGGCTACACACACAAGGAAGAAGAAAACTCCTGAAGATCCTGATATTTGGGTTGAGCCACGAGCTCAGCTGACCTATGTAAGCCTTTATTTCCAGTAGTTATTATTTTATTTTCTAAATTTATATTCTAATATAATTATCATTAAATTCAGAGTTATTATTTTATTTTCTAAATTTATATTCTAATATAATTATCATTAAATTCAGAATCGATAGCTACAATGCATAGAGGATTTTTGTCAAACTCTACCAGAAGATAGGCGAGACCTACCACTTAGCAAAGAGAAAAATAAGAGAATATGGTTAGATGCTGTTGGTGGCCCGAGTAGGTATTATGGATTTCCCCAACGAACTTTTTGCGAATTTCATTCAGAACTAGAAGGTGTCGGTAGTTTCCAGGATGATAAGTCAAAGGAGACAATTTTGTCATTGAAGCAGCAAATAGCTGAGCTATCTAGCGAAGCTAAGGCCTCGCAGGCTAGGGAAAGGCAAAGAGATATACAGTAAGTAGGAATGAAGGACCAATTCGATGCATTACTTTCTTTGAGGGGGGTTCTCCCTTTTCCCGGTGATGTAGTGCGCCCGCCCTCCTCGACCACCACAGTCTCTACCTATTTCATATGGAGTATATGATCAATACAGAGATGTGACTGAGGAGACCAACAGTGATGACGATGATGAGGATTACTATGTGGACAATACACCGCCGCGTTGTTAAAGTTGAATATTGTCTAAATAATTCAAACTAAATATTTTATTGTGGTTTATTTGAATTCTTAGGTGTTTTTGAATCCATTAAAACTTTAAAGCAGTATGAACAATAGTATTGTTAAATAACTTTTGACTTTTATGTTTTGTTCGTTCAATTTCAAGGTATTTAAATTTTATTTTCATTTTGTGGTTATTAGATTATATTTACTTGTGTTTGTTGTAGTTTGATTGATTGGTGGGAGTTTTTGGAGTTCGATTTAATTGATTATATTGTATATATTATTAAATTGAATTAAAATGGCAGGTATTTGTAAAAGCTATTGTTTTGTAAAAAGAGACCTCATGAGGTTGCTATTTCACATTTTTATTTTTTTGTAAATGCACAAAAGCGACTTAATGAGGTCTCTTTTTCATGATTTTATTTTCTACATGCTTAAATAAGAGACTGCAATAGGTCGCTTATGTTTTAAATAAATTGTTTAGAATAAAAAATTAGAAAATAATAGTCACCCCATGAGGTGTCTTTTAATTAAAAAAATAAAAATAAAAAAAATCAAATAGAGACCTCATGAGGTCTCTTTTTAATTAAATAATAATAATTATAAAAAATAATTTAGAGACCTCACAAGGTCCTTTTTGTAAAAATCAAAAAATAACCTAGTGACCTCGTGAGGTTGCTTTTAAGCGACCTCATGAGGTCTGTTAGAAAAAGCGACCTATGTTTTAGAGACCGTCAATTGAGGTCGCTTTTGAAGTCTTTTTTTGAGGGAAAGAGACCTCATGAGGTCTCTTTTTTAAGTCTCTTTTTACAGCTTTTTTAGTAGTATTTGGTAAATTTAGTCTAGCCGAGTACCATATTTGTAGATTCTGAAGAGTGCCTAACCCCTTCCCTTCGAAATAATTTGAACCCTTGCCTAAAATCTAAATTGATTTTCACAGATTAAAAGATATGTCATACTAGTTAATAAACAAATAAGTTTCCTTATTTTTTTAAAAATGAGGTGGCGACTCTGTACAAAAATTTAATTCTTTTAGAGTCCATAAGTCATGTTTTGTTTAGCCTTGGTAAAAACAGGATATGACAGTCCTTGATCCTTTATTATTTTTTGTTATCATTCAGATGATAAACGATAAATTTTTTAAATGTGTAACTAATACTTGAATGTTTTGTTTTGGGCTAGTAGTGGCTTAAATTGTGCTTATTTGACAACTTTTGCTCCTATTTTTGATAATTGTGAATTGATATTTTTGAATAGTCGGTATCCTAAATTCCTTGGTTTGTGTCTTTTATGGTTGTGGCTCTGTTGCCTCAATGGCATTGAGTTATTATAACCATCTTCTACCTGTGCCTTATTTCTATCTCATTTTTAATGATGTAAAAAGGGGGAGAATGAATTGAATGTTATGATTCAATTGAATGCAATACCTTTGTTGTGGAGTTGAAAAGGTGAAGTTACAGTATCTTGGTATTTTGATCTTGTTTGAAATAGATATAGGTTTGCTATCATGAAAAGGGGGAAGTTGAAGGCTTGTATTTTCTTATAGCTAAAGTTTTAGTTTTGATGAGACAAATCCTATTTATGTTACAGGCCTATTTATGGAATGCATGCTATTTTTGATCCAAGTATAATAAGGAAAAAAAGAGAGACGGCAATGACATTGATAAATAAGGAAAGGATTCTTGAGTCTAATCCTCACGTGAATAGGACAATTATGAGCATCTATATAAGGAGGAAATCAGGACAATTTTGAGGCACCTATTACATACGCAGAAAAGATATTATTCTCAAGCAGTATGAGACCACAACACTCATTGACAAGTCATCCAGTCGAGGCAAAGTTTCAGCTGAGGCAAGGTTCAATTGAGTCTTTGTTTCTAGTTTGTTTATGCTTGATTTGTTCAGAGTCTAGCTATTTTGTTATAGCTTAGTTTTGTGATAGTTAGTGAGTTGGTTTGGAGAGGTCGTGTAACCCGAAGTTGGTTTGGTTTCTTGGAGAGTTGTTAATTGAAAATAGTTATAGCTAAACTGTTTGAGCTTAGAGTTTTGAAGTAAGGTTTTAATTATTGAGTTGTAATTGTAATTGTTGTTGATTATAGTGAATTTTAAGTTGTGGTTGTTACTCCTTGAGAGAGGAGGTTTTCCAGGGGAGGACCTCCATTGTTTTTTGAGGTGCTCCTGCACCCAGTAAATTCGATATGGAATATGTATAATTACATAGAAAATATACAAAAATAGGTATAGAAGATTTAAAAGCACCCATTAAAACAAAAAGTTAGCTAGGTGCATTGATGTTTAGATTAATCTTAAGGCTCTCCATAGGAAGGGACATCCTAGGTTCGAACCTCATTGAGGCAATTTTTTACTTTTTTCATCTTTTTAATTTTTTAAGTGCCCACAATCTTTAAATCTTGGGTCCGCCACAATTTTTTAAGGTCTATTTTGTTTATCAATACGTTTAAAGAATGCAGAAAAAGTTAATAATTATACTATGAAGTGATGTAAGAAATAGTTAATAACCGTTTAGAATAAGTGAAACTTACCCATATATGGTGTGCAGCAAGTTTGAAATTTGCATCATCTCGTTCTTGAATCAGTAAAACATAAATGATGTGAATCCAAATTTATCAAAAGAAAAGTAAAAAAGGAGAAGTAATATACAGATACGGCAAGAAGATCTATAAAAGTCCCATGACTTCTTCAATTCCTAGCTTTAGAGAACTAAAAAAAATTACAAAGCACGTGTAGTCACATGGATATATTTAAAAAGCATATCACTCTCCAAGTTATTGAAAATATATATAAATGACTATACTATATGTCATATGGTTCATTTACTCACATATGGTCCCAAAATTGTCATGAAATGTAATAGCATCTTTCAACTAAAAGGGTTCTTGTCATGCATCTGAAAAAGTACATGTCCAATATTAGGAGTAAGGCTAGTTGCAAAATTTACTACTATAAGAAATTTACATCCACAAAAGTCAGGTCCTTTCAACAAAAATCTACATTTTAACGTCAGTTTCAAAATATTAAATTTTAAAAAATATCTTTTGTTATGAGTGTTTTTAGGGGAAAAAAAAAATTAGAGTGTACTAATTTGTTTTTTTTTTTAAATGAAGGAGGAGAGTACTAATTTGTGTTTGGCTAACAAACTTCAAAAACAGTTTTCAATATTGAAGTAATGATTTATATTTGATCATTGTTTGCTTCAAGGCCAATCTTATTTAACTTTTTCAGCTTATGCTACTCTTCAAAAACATTCTATTTTTTAAAAAAAACTGATCAAACATTTTAACTTTCTAAATAAATGGTTTTGACTTCCCAAAATACTGACCAAATAGACCACCAATCTAGTAGTCCTAAACTCGTATAGGAATGCCTATGCCAACAAAACCCCCATCGATCTAGAGGCAACTTCTAGTGTCGCCGCACTAACTTTAGTTTTTTTTGTTTTTTTAACGGGTATTTGGAATCCTCCATGAGACTTGACGAATTCCGAGTTAGGAAATTTCACTTTCGAAGTAAAATATTTTTTATTCCATACACTCTAATTAAAGACGGAGGGATATTTATCACTCCATCATGCACAATCTTTGATGATATTGCACTACACTAATTTCAATATGGGAGGATACTTTTCATTTCAGCATCCACAATCTTTGGTAGTAATATATTGCACCACACTGATTTTAATAACCTAGTGCAGTTGAATTAGCGTTAAGGTTCTTGTAAGTTGTAGTCTTTCTAAATATAATAACTAGTTACCAAGTTATTCTACAGGTTCTCAAAAAGTATTTTCTGCTGGCTATTCTGATAATGCGATAATAAAATTTGCACAAGAATGAAATGTGATAATAATAATTTTGGGCTTAATTAGCCTTGACAGATAGAAGATGGATACTAGATGGACTTGAATACATGCAAAGTTTAATCCTTTCGGACAATTTCAAAGTGCAAAAGGGAACTATATATGCCAACTCCAATTCAGCGACTTGATCAATTTGATGAAACTTGGAAGTCAACGTATATTTAGTTGGCAATACAATGTAAATCGGGGAGAGAATATATATCTATCAATCATATTACAGATTTACTTATGAACTTTTGCTTATTTGATAAGATTCTATAAAAATTGAAAAAAAAAATAATTTTTTTTCTAAAGAAAATATAATAAAATTCTTCTCACTTTATTCACTTCAAATATGCCAATACAAGGGCTTTGAGAGAGTTGTAGTAGAGTTATCAACTCTCTGAAACATAAGGAAGCAAAACCAAAACCTATTACTAGTTTGCCCTGAGATTCGGTAAATGCGTCAAGGTAAACAAACACCTGCTTGAAATTTCGATAGTTTTCACAAACTTATAGAGTTTTTATGTTTATGAGAAAGGCCAAAGGCATCGATAGGCATTCAAACTTGTTGCGAAAATTCACTTAGATCCCTAAATTAAGGCCTATTCCTATTAGACCCCTAAACCCCCGAATTTTGTTCTAATTGAGCATTTTTTGCTAATGTGGCACTGCACGTGCAGTGTCATCGTGGGAGGCGTGGGAGGAGTGTGAGGAGCATTTTTTTTTTTGTCAGTATTAATGCAGACAGACCGAAAAATATCTATTAATGCAACAGACGACCAACCTACTCCAACAGATAATCAATCTGTCATAACAGGTATTATATATGTTACAACAGATATACTATGTGTTGCATTATAAAAATCTAACTATCTACAGACATAAAAATTATTGCCACTACATGTAACGTGAGGTGGCTTGAAATAAAAAATTGTTATCATGTTCGTCTCCGTCTTTATACATTTTCTTCTTTATACACGAGCTCCAACCATATAGTTAGTACCCCATAAGCCCAGACCCATTGCATCTTTCCTACCGTTGTCGCATATACCGGTCATTTCTGTGTTGGTCAACAAACACTCGATGTATGCAAGCGAGTACGGCTCGCACGCTGCACTGGTTCTATTTCTCTGGAGCTCGATGTTCTTATTTCAACCTTCAAAATCCCATGATTCCTTCGTCAAGACTTCAACCGGCAAATGATCCATCAACTTACTCTGCGTCAACAACTTGGGCAACAACTTCAAGAGTGGCTGCATGAAGGCTAAAAACTTGTCCTCGCTGAAGACAGTTAAGTTGCAATCATAAACCTTAGAGTAATATCTCAACAGCGAGAAAATGTTTGACTTTCATGTTCATGACTGCAAGGATTCTCTTTGCCTTGGTCCAGCTCTTGTCGTGTTGATATGACCTCTTCCCTCTAACATATTTAATTGCTTCTTCATCCAATTGGAATGTAGAAACTAATTGATCAAGTCCCGGGCCACCGAAATCAGCTTGCTTATAGAGATCAACGTACCTATCTTTGAAATTATTGTAGAAGTTGAGGTCCATTATCCTATTGGCAGCATCATAAGCATCCGGGTATGCTAATTGCCTGCCCTTCATGAGGCAAAGAATTTCATCAACATACTGTGGTATAAGAAGCCAATTAATTTAAATAGGTTAGTAATTGTAAAGAATAAAAACACAGTAGAAAGATATCTGATGTTGAGGTTTCTCTGAATCAGTTCACAGATTACCCAGCCAATGCAACTCATGCAACAAATATGTACTATGTTGCAACAGAATACCAAACTGTTAAAAGTGGCATTGAGGGAAAAAATGCTCAATTGAAACAAAATTCGGGGGGTTTAGGGGTCTGATAAGAACAGGCCTTAGTTGAGGGGTCTGAGTGAATTTTCGCAACATGTTTGAGTGTTTGTCGATGACTTTAGCCTTATGAGAAACAATACAACTTAAGAAATTCAAATTGTATATCCAAACAAAATTTCAAATTCATCTCTAGTGATTTCATATCATGACCTAAAATCACGATTTCAAAATACATGGACACAAACGGGCCCTAAAACACTGATTTAAAATGTCTCACTTCATACCCCAACCCACTTTTAAAACACTAATTTGAATCTCGAAAAATCGTAAGTAACAATAGATTGAGACAGAGGACATACACCACGCCAGGGGAAGACCTATGTAGGATTTTGGGGTACTCCGGCACCTACTAAACTCGAGGCAGAATAGGCATAATTACATAGAAAATATATGAAAATAAGTATAAAACATATAAAAACATTCACTATAACAAAAAGTTGATTGGGTGCATTGGCATTTAGGTTGATCTTAAGGTGCTTCATTGGAAGAAGGCCTCGTGTTCAAACCTCATTTAGATGATTTTTTACTTTTTTCAGTTTTTAAATTTTTTAAGCACCACGCATGGTATGAAACATAGCCAGGCCCCTTCGTATAGAGCAAATGATAAACACACGAAAGAGAAATGAATGTTTGAAAATGAAAAGGGAGGAAAAAAGAAGTAATATCCAGATGAGGCAATTAGACCTAAGAAGTCATATGACTGATCCTTCCTAGATTAGAGACTCATCAGAATTTCCCAAGCACGATATTCACATGGATAATAAAAGAAAGCCCATCACTCTCCATTCTCCAAGTTACTGAATATATATAGAAGATTATACTATGACATGGTTTATTTACTCTCGTATGGGTTTTATTTTTTTGACTAAGAGGTCGTTTGGCCATAAATAATATTCCCTTTTTTCCGATTTTTTTTTCCAATTTTTAAAGTTATGGTGTTTAGCCATGAAAATTTCAAAATTATCCCAAAATTATTTTCTGAAAAGTGAAAAACAGATTTTTTTGTTATAAATGTATTTACATTATAGTAAATGTCTATCAAGATCTATTTGATATCTATCAGGATTTGAAGTATCTGTCTTTTAGTTAGAAAACTAGAAGTATTTTTCCTATAAATAGAGAGGTTTTGTTCATTGTATTGTCAATCTTATCATCTCTCATTCCTTAAGAGAAATAAAGAAGTCTCTCCTATTCTCTCTCTATTTATTCTTATTGTTCTTTCTTTATATTTCATAACACGTTATTAGAACGAGACTCTGCCGAACAAGGACCATCATTCTTTACTAGGTAAGTATATATAGACAAATAATTTGCATTAAGACCACGAGTCTCGTTGGTGACTTCGGCCACCACCACCAAAGTGATGATAAATTTCCAAAGGAAGATACCTTCAAGCCAAGGAATATTGTTTTCCTTTTAGAATATTCTTTGCAATGAAATCAACATCATCCAGATGTCTCAAAGAATTAAGAGCAACAATCTAATACAGTCAGGTATACTTGTATCAATTTAGCAAGAGAATCACGTCCTGTCAAGATATTTTAGCCTGTGGGTACTATTTGGTATTCACGGAACCCTAATAAAAAGTATTTTTTTAATTTCTTATTTATTTGTATTTTAATAATTATTGTTGGATTTGATGGATCTGAGAAAATAATTGATTTGGAACCACTTATGTTTTAAATTTGTTCATCAAGAACAATATTATCAAAAGAGATGATAATATGTTGGGTTCAAGTTTCATCAATTTTTGCCTAAGATGCCTTTATATGGATAAAACATTGAGTTTGAATCTCAATGCACCATATTAATAATGTTATGATGGCTAAGGCAAAATAATGGATATTTGGTGAAACATGTCCCATTAAATATGATCCATTCCTTTAACTGAATGTGGTAGCAATAAATCATATGTATGCCTCAATTTGCTTTTGTCGTAGCTATCATAATTTGATACACTTAAGGCATGATTATATTCCATTCCTGGGGAATGAGAAACTTATTAATACAAACGTGCACTTGTTGTGATGGTATCACAACTCACCTCCAAAAGAGGTTGAATAATTGAGAAAAGTTATTCTGAAACTCAACTTCTGAAGTAGTAAATCTGAAATTTATTCATGTAGTTGTAAATCTGAAATTTACTAAAGTAAAAGGTGAATGTCAAGGTAAATTTGGAGTTTGCTAGAATAAAAGTTCATAAATTGACATGAACGATTGACATGTGCCTACTAAGTATTGAACATATATTGAAGAATTTGAAAATTCTTTATGAACTTTAATGTTGCTTGTTCTCATGATAAGTTGGTTGGACCAACTAATATTGGGATTGGATCCCTTAAAAACTGAAAAGCATAAGAGGTGAATATGGGCCCGTTCACCAGTCATGTGATCAATTAAGATGCATCAATATAAGATGATCACATGTGCGTTTATTGTCACCCTACAGTTTGACACTCATAAAGTTGCTTGCTCAATAAAATTTAGTTAAGAAAATAACTTTCAGATTGTGCAATCAAGACAATTCATCTTGATGATGATGGTTTAGCATCAAATGGCTTCAACAAATAGTTAAACCATTGAGAAAAAAAAGCTTCATATGTTAGTTTGAAATATTATATACAAAAGTACCTGTATGCATCAAACCAATAAATTATGATTAATTTTCCCTCAAAGTTGGTTCTAAGTCAGGAATCACAAGTTGTCCATCTAATAGTTAATATGCGATATACGATTAATGAATATACCATGATGCACAAAGATGAATTCCTCAAAGAAGATAGAGGATGTATGTTAGTTTTCCTAACATAAGGGGGATTATAAGCAGCTATGAAATATGTTAGGAATTATCATCAGATCCTCATTCAAAAGATAATTCAAGTCAAATGTCGAAAGCATCTTATGCTTAAGCTGTAGTGTTCCTATTTTATGTCCCTAAAGGACAAAGTCTATGCATGCATGAAGCATGGTAGACTAATCGGTTCTAAATAAAATAATCGTTGAAAACTAAGGAGCAAATAATCATAATAAGAAGGCAATGTGCTCTTGAAGTGCTTACGATATAACACTTCATGAAACTTTATGAAAGGTTCAGGTACCTGAAAATAATAAAGTGATGAGATCTTAAAATGTTATGTTACATTGTAAACTGATACAAAATGAGAAATTGTCGACGATATCTTTGATACAATATTGGCGCAATACTGTAAAATATTATGAGGATCCAAATTCTACGTTAATTTAAGCATGCTGATGTAGAAACATTTATTAAGTGACCTGGAAGGATGCATTTTGGTAAGCGTAAAACTTATTTGATTGTAGTCCAGACACTTGAATATGTCACACTTGACATGTTGGATATTGTCACTTGACAAAAATCCATATGAAAATTCCTAAAGGATTCAAAATGTCTGAAGCATATAAAGTTTCTGGGAAACTTGTTCATTATCCTTATGAGGGATAAATTGATGATTTGAAAGTCATTGAAACTCTTAGAGAGTTTTCAAAAACAATAAGATTATTTGCTGAAATGAGAAATATGAAGTACCATATCTTAGTGCAATTGGTGCACAACACTAATGTATCTTGTAAATACTACAAGATCTGATATACAAGGTCTGATATAGTCTTCTCAGTCAATTTGTTAAGCAAAACATATTTCTGCTCCTACTAGGAGACATTAAAATGGGATAAAATATTTGAGTTTATTTTATTCTAAAGATTGTAGTCCCGATCTTATTGGTCATGCTGATATTGGGTACTTATTTGATCCGTATAAATCTCGATCTCAAACATGTAATGTGTTCACATGTGGGGAAACTGCCATATCTTGGAGATATACAAAGCAGTGTATCTAGTCACTTCATTGAACCATGATGAGATAATAGCTATTCATGAAGCTAGCCAAGAATGTGTATGATTAAGGTCCATGATATATCTCATTCGAAAAAAAATATGGTTTGAAATGTGATAATGTACCCATAGTTTTATACAGAGATAATGCAGCATGCATAGCACATCTTAAGAGAGGATTCATAAAAGGAATAGAACGAAGCACACTTTATCAAAGTTTTTCTATATACATGAGCTATAAAAGAATGGTGATATTAACATGCAACAAGTTCGTTCAAGAGACAATGCGGCTGATTTATTCACCAAATCTTCTCCAATTGCAACTTTCAAGAAGATGGGCATAAGATCGGGATGCAAATGTTTAAGAATATTCTCATTAGGGGGAGTTAATACACGTTGTACTCTTTTTCCCTTTCAAGGTTTTGTCCCACCAGGTTTTCCTTGTAAGGTTTTTAATGAGGCAGCCGAAATGCGTATTATTAGATATGTGTACTCTTTTTCCTTTACTAGATTTTTTTTTCACTGAATTTTTTCTAGTAAGGTTTTAACGAAATATATTATCTATCTAGACATTCAAGGGGGAGTGTTATAAATGTATTTACATTATAGTGAATGTCTATCAAGATCTATTTGATATCTATCAGGATTTGAAGTATCTGTCTTTTAGTCAGAAACTAGGAATATTTTTCCTATAAATAGAGGGGTTTTGTTCATTGTATTCTTAATTTTATGATGTCTTATTCCTCAAGAGAAATAAAACAGTCTCTCTTATTCTTTCTCTATTTATTCTTGTTGTTCTTTCTTTATATTTCATAACATTTTTGTTGTTTTCACTATTTTTCAACTCCAATTCTAACTTTTATTTTTATTGCATATAACCCCAATTTTTTAAAGTTTTACACAAAGCCCTCATAATGTTTAAAAGTTTTAAGTGTTTAGTCACTAATGCAATCAATGATGATTTTTTTCCATAATTGTTGATTGAACAGTGTTTAATACAAAAATATCACCATCTTTCGACTGAGATTGCATCTAAGACATTTTTGCATTATTTTTCTTCAATTTTGTTTGAACTCTATTACTTATGGTATCTAATGTCCAGACTACTTTGTTGCTGGATGTTTCATTTTACGAGCAGAAATTGAACAAAAGAATAGATCTTGCGACACAGTTGGTTGTATGTTAGTAGGTAAACTAGTAGTTGAGTGATTTTCACAGTTTTTAAAAATTGGGGGCATAAAATCATATTTAAAAAATATTTTTTAAAAGTCTAAATAAATCTTTCAAAAAGACTTGACCAAACACAACTGCAACTTCAACTCCAACTTTAAATTTTTTTAATTTTCATGACTAAACGCCTACTAATATGAGACCCATAAACTTTAAATCCTAGATCCTTCACTACT
Organism: Capsicum annuum; assembly: GCF_002878395.1. NCBI lineage: Eukaryota > Viridiplantae > Streptophyta > Magnoliopsida > Solanales > Solanaceae > Capsicum > Capsicum annuum. The sequence continues at coordinate 54,898,475 of NC_061112.1, forward strand.
CTCCAAGTTGCTGAATATATACAGAGGATTATACTATGATATGGTTTGTTTAGTCTCATATGGTCCCAAAATTGTCATGATAAAAATGGCAACTTTCAGTTAAGAGGGCTTTTGTCATGTAGTATCTAAAAAGAAATTCACGTGCATTATTGGACCAAGCCAATACTGGCAGATGTAATTTTTGAGCTACGGCTTTCCAGTTTCAACCGATAAATATATACGTGAAGAATTCTATAGAAATTTCAAGTTTCAATCTATATCTTAATCTGTTGATATCAATTAATATGAATTTTTATCCAAAAATTCTTCTTTTGAAGCATAATGCTTCCTTAAAACATGATTTCCTTAATTTTTGAACTCGAAAACTTTGATTAAAGATAGAAAGATATTTATTATCCACCACAACTTTTAACTTGGGGGCATTGCCACACTAATTTGGCTATGTTGAATTAGCTTAAATTTCTTGTAAGTTGTTAGCAAGCTTTCAAAATATAATGTCAATTACTAGTTACCAAGAGATTCTCCAGATTCTCAAAAAGTATTTTCACGTATAACTATTCTGAATTTCTGATAATGTGATCATAAAGCCTGCAGGAGAATGAAAAGTGATACCTGTACAACAATCAAATGCATTGTCGTTTAGCCTGTTTGTGCACATTTTTACCCTCCCAAGTTATATAACAGTATTTTTTAAGGAAAAGTTACATAATATCACAATTTATTTTTATTAAATTACATAAATTTTTTATTTTTTTATTAATTAACTAAATCATTTAAAAAAAAAAAAAACAGACAGATACATCCATAAATCCATAAATTTTTGGATACATAATTTTAATTATGTATCACTCATTGGTCTAGTTAATGTATTACATAGCTCGATTAAATAGTTTCAAAAATAAATGTGTCTTAGTAATTAAAATTATGTATCTCAACTTCAGAATTATGTATCCAGATGCTAATTACGCATTCGAGCAAAAATAGAGTAATTAACTGTTACATTCTTAAGTTCTAAATTATGTATCTCAATTTCAAAAATATGTATCCAGATATTAATTATAAAATAAGGTATTATTTGTAATTTAACAAAGAATAGTGATAGAGAGTAATTAGGGATAAACTTGCTAGGATTTATGTAAGTTTTACATTTTTTAATTAGTCCAAAAGGAACAATAGTACTTATCTTTTTATATTGAGTAATAATTTAATTTTAAATACTTATTTTATTTTTATTTATAAATTTTAAAAGACTTATTTTCTTAAACCTCATGACCAATCAAACAGTGTCACATAAATTAAAATTGATAAAGTTTTCATTATGGCCTCCATCTTTCAAAACGTTATGATGAAAGGTTAAGACGTTTTAAGACAGAGATCAAGAATTTCTTCACTCAAGTAATAACATAAAGATCAAGAATTTCCTCACTCAAGTAATTAACATACGTCAAATATGCAATTTGTAGAGCTTGGTTCAAACAAATTAAAAAAGATAGTATATACTTTTATAAATAACCACGAAGGCGCCAATTAGCATATTAATTATGAAGGCTATTAAAAGCCTATATTCCAAACGTGAGAGGACACATTATATTACTAAATCAAGATCTTCATGAATTCAACATATGAAAGAAGAAGAAGAATACTGAATTTACTAAACCAAGTACATATGTAACCAAAAAGGACACCACACCACATAATATCTGGGACAATATCCTCAGAAGAACATATGCCTCCTTTAATTCTAGATCAGAGAGTAACATGCATTATATTAGATCAGCCAAAAAATGCACAATGTTTCCTTTTATTATTATTATTATTATTATTATTCTTATTATTATTATTATTATTAGATATCCCAGTAAGTAGTAGACACTGATATAAATAGAGAACAACTTGTGTGAATGCTCTTAAATTTTGCATTTGTTACATTTTGGCACATTATGCATGTTTTACTACTACTTATACTAGGCCTGCAGGCAGCACATTTAATCAAATTAAACCTGATCTAAAACAAAGAATATGAAAATTGAGATATCCAAGTAAGATGGGACCTATCTCAAGTCTTATTATACAATTAGGCAGCATCAACAAAGGGTTCAAATTAGCAAAAATATAGAGACGAAGAAATTAGAAATCAAAACAGGTTGTCTAGCTATTTGTTGGCAAGCTTATCAAAGAAAATGACATATGGTATCACCCGCTTAGGCTTATTATTGAGGATTTCAAATATTTGCTTGCAATCATCAAGACGAATATCATATGAATCAGAAGAGAGAAACAAACAAATGTGCAAATTTGCTAGCAAAATCAAGGTCATAGATATATGACGAAGATCTCCCAATATGGGAAGAGCCTATCAATCAAGGATATGAAATTTTTACTCCTCACAGATCTCAGTAACATAGCTTACGAGCAGTTTAAATATTTCTATTTAAATTTTTCAATGTACCAAAAAAAAAAAAAAAATGCTCAAGTCATATCTCCTATATGCAAAAGGTCGTTTAAATATGGCCCGCACAACATATATCTAGAAGTTGCACAGAAGCATATTTAACATTAAATTGGATGAATTCTATCGAAGAAAAATGTGTTGATCATCTCATTTAGAACATAAGCTTTTCGACAAAAGCATACTTTAATTAAATATTAGTATTTCTATCTTGCATCCACTTGCAAGCCTGCTTCTTTTATATTGGCAAAATAGACAATTTAACTTCTTTTTGTAATAAAATGTAGTCGTGATGTAATAAAATGTAGTCGTGAAACTCTAACTCAAGATATCTATCAACTTTAATTGTCAAAGTATGTAATCATCTCATCTTATATTATGAAGTATCTGCTACCGATTAGGGTGGGGCGGAAATTCTTTACAGTAAAATAACACAGCAAAGAAACAAGATGCCAACAATTCAGCCCCAAAGAAAGAAAAATAACAACTTTATGTAGAATTCAAAAAGAGAATTAATGTAAACAACTCAATTCTACATCGATATTTCAACAAAAAACCAGACACCACCCCAACCTTCGTTTCTCTCCTATTATTCCTAGAATCTCTTCACGTAATAAAAAGAAAACTCAATGTCAATATTCGGTGATTAAAGTACTTTTGATGATCAAGGAGATCTTGAAGGTGGAAAAAATTGCGTACCAGCTACCATGAACGTGCTAAGGGGAGTTGGAAATAATGAAGGATCATGAAAATTCGAGGCTTCGGTTGGCCGCACTGCAGTACCAGCACCGCCACTTGTAATGGCGGTGGCCACTGCAGTGGAATTATGATGGTTCTGAACTCCAGCACTACCACCAGAAGAAGTATCGCCACCGGCTGCAGACATGTTATTGTACTGACTTTCATGACCTTGATCATATAAAATTCCTTTGAATACGTGTCCACCAATGCTCACAGCGGCTTGATATGCTAACTGATCCTCAGCGTCGTCAATTGAACTCATTTGAATGCACTGAAATACTGCACTTGTACTTACTTTTGCCGGAAATTTTCCCACTTCTAACCCTAAAAAACATTAAAAGTAGACTAAGTTTTAATAAGCAACAAATTAAGTTACATATACAAAATTATGTTGGGACTAAAATATTGCAAATAAATCTCTATGATGAATAAATATTAGGATGTGATGAAACTGGTAAATTATATAACTTGTTACTCCCCTGTTCCAAAAAGAATAACCTACTTTGACTTGACATAAAGTTTAAGAAAATAAAAAGAATTTTGAATCTTGTGGCCTTAAATTAAAGTTGTGTCAAATGTACCAAAATACACTTTAATCTTGTGATTCTAAACATGCCATGTAGAAAGTTGAAACTAAAGTATTGTCAAAAAGGAAAAGAGATTATTCTTTTTTAAACGGACTAAAAAGAAAAGTAGGTCATTCTTTTTTAATCGGAGGAAGTATATTACATTTACTCTCTCCTTTCGGATTTACTTGTCACCATTTTTCTAATTTGATTTCCATTTCTATTTGTCATTTTTGACAAAACAAGAAAAGATAATTTTTTTTTTTCATATTTTACCCTTAGCATTAATTACTTATTTTTCAATACCTATTACTACTAATCATCAATTAATAGGAATAATATGGAACAATCATTATTTTTTGAATAGATATGTCAAATTAAAATGTTACAAGTAAATTCGAATGAAGTGACTACTATATAAGTAAAACTCCTATAGTAATAGGAATGATAACACAATACTAATGGGAATGATAAAACAAATTATTATTATATAAATTGGATAGTTGATTTCTAATAAAGTAATTCAACTAATACTTTATTATCTCGTAACGTTACATTTTTTGTTGAACAAAATTAAAATCACTAATAAAGAGAATTTTTTGAGAAATAACTATTAATTGAGCTATTATTTGAAGAATCAACCCATAAATTGGAGGGCTCGAGATTATCTGTAGGTCTAGTGAAAAGAAAGTGAGCATACACAAGGGTGCAACTAGAGTTTTAGTTTTGCTAATCCATATTAGTATTAAAAAAACTTATTCAATTTCTATAAATAATTTAATCATAATTTAGTAAGCTAGAAATAAAAATTTATAAACTCAAACTTTTAAATATATTGGACACATATACATCAAAGCTACCTAGCCAGAGAGAAATGGGGAGGTGATTTGTGTCAATTATTTGTCGGGAAATAAAAAAAGATAGTGATAATGGGAGACGATAACTAGAAAGAGAAAAGAGTAAAGACATCTTTTCCTCTTAAACTTGTCCTCTGAATTCATTTCAACACTTAAACTTAATTTCTGTTTATTTACCCCTAACATCTTTGAAGTGTATTTATTTCACCTCTAATGCTGACGTGACATTTTTTTTTTTAAAAAAAAGGCGCGTTTATTTATTAAAAAAATTAATTTTATTAATATTATATTAAAAGTTAATAAAAAATTTTAAGAAAATAAAAAATAGATACTTTTTTCTTCTTCTTCTTCAAAACATTATCAATAACAATACCCAAATTTCTCCATTAACAACCTCAAATACATTTTTCACCACTTCTCTCCTTTAACTTTTTTCATATTCCTTCATTAACACCACCAAAAAATAACCACTAAGACACTAAATTAAAAATTTTCCTCCATTAAACACCTATTTGTTAAAGAAACACGAATCAGAATCACCATTTTCCTCCATTAAACATCCATTTTTCCTCCATTGTTAATATTAACAAGAGAAATAAAACAAAAGAAAGTTCTTAAATCCATTTGTTAAAGAAATGTGAAACAAAAAATGGGATGGTTTCAGTTTCAAAAATGGGATAATTTGAATGAAAATTATTCAGTGGAAACTATTTAGAGGAAAATATTAACAAGAAAATTCTAGGAAAATTTTCCTCCATTAAACACTCATTTTTCCTCCATTAAACACTCATTCAAATTTCTTAGATCCATTTGTTAAAGAAACAACTAACATAATTTTTTCCTCACCTTTCTTAGATTCATTTGTTTGAACAAATTGATAATTAATTGAATTTTTTAAGTGAGTTGAGTTTTCCAACGAATATTCACCGAAAAATCTGACAAGTGTGGCTGTGTTGGGGTGGATGGAGGTGGATGGGTGTGTGTGTAGGTGGAGTAGTATGGGGGAGAACGGAGTGTATGTGCAGGTGTGGGGGTGGACGGGAGGGGGGCAGGGGAGGGGTAGGACTGAGGGTTACGAAGAAGATGGAAAATGGGGGTGGGGGGTGGGGGGTGGGGTTTTTGTTTTAATTTAAACTATTTTTTATATATTTAAAAATATGTATATATATATATATAAAATATTTATATATATATATATATATATATATTTATAGATATTATATATATATAAAAAAATTATTAAAAAAATACTTTATTTACGTGGCTTCGACGTGGCGGTGATGTGGCGCATACGTGTCAACGAGTGTGATGCACTCTCCGTTATGAGAGTGGTATTATATATTAAGGGGTGAAAGTAATTCACTTTAAAGATGTTAAGGGGGTAAATAAACATAAGCTAAGTTTAAGTGCTAAAATGAGTTGGGAGGACAAGTTCAGGGGAAAAAGATGTCTTTTCTCGAGAGAAAAAGACAAAGCTGACCAAGTTTACAATAGGGCCTTTTATCTAGACTTACTTTATGTAAGAATTCATTTAGGCAATCAATTTTTTTTTTTTTTTGGTTTCCCAAGATATCACCATAGTTGACAGTCGTGAGACTAATCTTTCATTCCTCTGTCAGCGCACTAAGCGGTAGGGAACTGACCACAAAGTTTGCTCTATTCGTCAGAGGCGAGGATCGAACCCCCGACCTCTTGCTTAAGGCACATGACGCTGAACCACCATGCCAACTCTAGTGGTTGACAATCAATTAATCTCCTTTACATCATGAATCTCACTATGTTTTTTGTAAAAAAAAAAAAGAAGATACTCCCTCTGTTTAAAAAGAATAACCTACTTTCTTTTTTAGTCCGTTTAAAAAAGAATGATCTCTTTCTTTTTTTGGCAATACTTTAATTTCAACTTTCCACATGGCATATTTAGGACAACAAGATTACAGGGCATTTTGGTATATTTGATACAACTTTAATTTAAGGCCACAAAATTCAAAAGTTTTCTTTATTTTTTTAAACTTTGTGCCAAGTCAAAGTAGGTCATTTTTTTTTCAAACGAAGGGAGTAATTTATTTGTCTCATTTTATGTGGTATTTTTAATTTTTAAAAGTCAAATAATTTAAATTTAATTGTGAATTTGAGAATAAAATCTTGAATTTTTATGAAATGAAATTTATACATTTTTAAACTACATAAAAAAATTATAAGTCATAATAATTGACAATTTAAAATATTAAAGAAATATATGAAAAATAATGACCAAGATAAATTTATTTAAATTTCAAAATTCGAAAGGTATCAAATAAATTGAGATGGAGGTTTCTCCAAAAATGAAAAGGGAAGAAAAATATTACCAGTAGTGGTGGAAGGCAAACGAGAAGAAACAAGAGAAGAAGTACTTGGATCCTCTCTTTGCCTTTTAGACTTATTATTATTGTTATTATTATTATGTCCTTCTTGTTGCAAAGCCATAAGTTGTTGTTGCCTTTCTCTCCTTTTAGCTGCTGGAACCCAAGTGCTTTTCACATGAGTTTGGCACTGAAACCCTCTGCTCTTACAACAAGTCCTACACCTCATATGTTGACAATCTTTCTTAGCTTGGTTCCCACAATCCTGGCAGCTAATTCCTCCTCCACCACTCCTCATCATCATGAATCCCGACCTTGATGCCTCATGATCACCTGCATATAATGTCGGATCTCCCCCTTTAGCAACGGATTCAACTGACCCCAATAGCTTTTTTACACTAAGCGTATCTATACATATATTAAGAGTTTCTAACCCATATTGCAAATGTGCAATATATTTTAAAGAGATCAAATAAATATTAGAAATTTATTAATTTTAAATCACGAATCTAACTCTGGATATATATGTATATACACTAAATTTCAACAAATACGTTTTGAAATCCCTAATTGCAAAAGTGATGAGAAATCTTTAGAACATAAATATTAAATCCATCAAATTTAAATTATAGATCTATAATATCTACACCGCATAGTACAATATATAAGTGAAAACTTCCTAGATTAAATTTTCACGAATATTAAAGCTGCACCCATAATTTTTAAAGTAAAAGTATTTTTAAAGTACAAGTACATCAAGTTCAAAATCTTGAATTTGTTTTTGGTCACCTGCAGATAAATCGAAGCCACTTCGGCTTGGACCCACACCTAATCCAACAGCAGTGGAATAAAAATCTTGCAAAGGATATATTGGGTGACGAAACTGATGTTGTTGTTGGTGTTGGTTTTGTTCAGGTTGGTGTTGAGTTGTAGTATCACTTTGCCATAGCTCGAAGCCTTTATAAGTGGTTGGTATTTCTTGATTATTATGATCATTTCTGTACAAGAACCAACTCTCTTGGCTGATCTCCGTGGGTACTGCGGGGTTATGATTGTTGCTACGGTGGCAGCTGCTAATTTCTTGTTGTTGTTGTTGCTCTTGGTTTCCACTTCCTGCACCTAGCGAAAAGAAATTAGCCATTTTCCCGTCTTTGATCCTTCTTTGTATAAGCTTAATTCATGTAAACACTGATCAGAATCCATAGCACAAGTGCACCAACGCTGGCGTTACGTTGATTATGACCCAAACATTATGTTTGTACCCCTTTGATTTCTGTGGGGTTTTCTTCATTTATGGTCTCAAAAAAGGAAGTTCAAGTTCTTTCTTTTTTTTTTTTTTTTTTTTTTTTTTTATAAAAATGAGTTAGAAATCAAAAAGTAGCTAGTACACTTGTGTTATTTGCACTATTTTGATGATAAGGGTGTGAAGCTGAAGTAATTTTAGAGTGCTAGCTGGAAGGAAAAAAGGCAAAGTAGTATATTAGTAGCTGAAACTTGTGTGAAGATAATTTTAAGAAGGTGCAGCCTAACTATTTTAAATTTGTTGAAGAGGCAAAGTGATAGACTAATACTCTTACCGAGATCACTACTATCAAAACGAAAGTAGCAAAAGTCATAGGAGAAGCAGATTTTAAGAAAATTGAAAATAGTATGCCGAATTCACCAGGTTCAAAATGATTTTTGGAGATAGAAGTTGATCGAAGAAGTGAAGAAGGGAGGTATGGTTTACTTATGTTGTGGGTTGTGTTCGGGAACATTAAAGTAAAAGGTAGAATTACAGCTCTGCAAACGCCGCCAAGGCTAAAAAGCACCACAATTGTGTTAACTGCTGCACTGGCAGTACAAACTTAAAAAGTCTTACAGGCCCCCTCCTATTTCATTCTTTTTCCTCTTTAGTTGTCCCAAAATATTGTTCATTTCAAATTAAGATAAATTTAATTTTTTATTTTATTTTATTTATAATTAATATTTTTTTAAAATCTAAATAGATTTGCAAAAAAAGTCTAAATTGATTTATAAGTCTCAAAAGTTTTATTTTACAAATGAGTTGATAAAGTGCAAAATAATAAAATTATCATTTTATTTATGATATTTTAAGGACATGTAATGTAAGGGAAAAAAATGGACAACTAATATAATAAGAAAGAAATACAGTGAGACCTTTTTATAACGTCACCTTGTTATAATTACATTTCACTCTAGCAATTAGATTTTCTCTAAAATCAATTTTTTCACATTATATTTCATTTCTCTACAACGACATTCTACCTTTTACGATAATGACATTTATTATATCGGTATACTGTTTGTGAAATTACCTCTTTATAACAGCATACACAAATATTATATAATAATATTTGTAAGAAATATATTATGTATAAAATAAAATACTAAAATGTTTATGCTAATCATCATTAGTGTCATGCACATATTAAATTTCAAGTAAATGTATCTAATTTAAAGGTAAAAGTTGTATTTAAATGATGCACATCAGTTTTTTCCTAACTTCGCGAGGAAAATACTATTAATTTTTACCTTTTTTAAATTCATACTTCTTACAATTTTGTATACTTTTACTTATAACAGCTAAATAAGATCCAAACTTCAAATATCAGTATACATATATAACAACACTTCTCTATAAAAATCATGAAATTTTCAAGCAAATACTACGGGGTTTCACTGTAGTACTAACTGTAACTTTATCCAAGTTTGGTGTAAGCTATCGATCTCGTTTCAGTTATATGCATTTGTTTTCTTTGTTAAGCTAAAAAATAATTTTATTTTGATATTTATTATATAAATTAACTTAATAAAGATCTATAAGGCTATTAAATTATAATTAAACTAATTTAATAGATTACTCAATTCGGTCTATTTACTTATTATGTTTTTTTATACGTCCCTTACAAGAGCAACATATTCGTCCCATTTTAATTATTGTTTTATACTTTTTATGTTCACTGCGAGAAACAGTAAATACAAGATATTATATATTATATTAAAAGTGATTGTTAATTTAAAATGAATAACTTAAATAGTAATCTAACAAGTAGCAAGAAGAAACCAATTATAAAAACTCAAATGGAATGATCTTAACAAAAAGAATAAGGGCGAAAATGAAAATATGTAATAAAAAAATACTATTATTTACCATGTATAATAATTTCATTTTACCAAACTTAAAATATCAAAAAATCCCTTCTGAGGACTACCAAAATCTCAAGATCCTCTCTTATATATAAGTATAATTGTATAAAATTATATATTATGGTAAGAATATTTATTTATTGTGTTGGTTAAAGGACATCTCATAAGTCTTATATTGTTTGTAGATGACCTCAAAGTCTTAATTATATTGATCAAGTGACCTTTTCTATTTATGAGAGTTGATCAAAGGGTTTGTGAGAAGTTTAAATCCCAACCCCAAAGATTCATTTATTTATTTATTTTTTTTAAAAAATAAACAATTATCCACCATGTCTTCCTCTTCCTCTTCCCGTGTCCAAATTTGTCATTTCCACTCATTTTTCGCATAGATACATTAGCTATCTCGGGGTCCTTCTTCCTTATTTCTTTTCACAAGCACATTCACATTTCTGTTGTTGTCATTATATCGGTGCGCGTTTTCAGCAGCATATGAAGCTCATATTCATCAATTTTGAAATTAATCTGAAAATACATTGACTTGATAATACGTTCATCGGATATATTATCTCCTCTATTCAGCTGGTAATGTGGTAAATTCTCTTCTATTTATCATTGTACATTTTGGTCTCTACGTATTTCACCTCCCAGGTCTAAAATTTATTAAGTTAGTCAACCATAGACTACTATTCAATTGATCCACCTAAACTATTTGTTCATAATCGACCCTTTGATAACTAATCACTAATAGGAGATTATATTAGTATGTGATCATTTCAATGGTCAATGGGCTAAGGGCCAAATAATTGGACTTGAAATTCAGCTACAAAGATGATATTACCTATTAATTTTCGTAGTGATTCTACATATGACAAATTTGATCGGCGTTGTTGACAAATGTGAAATATTTTTACATGTTTGTTAAGGCAATTGTCCATTACCTGCATACTTAATTCAGCCCTTTTGAGAAAATATATCTCCTTTATTCATAAAGAATGATCATGTTTTGTTTACTATATATATCACTACTAGAAATTAGCCCTATGGCAACGGTTCTAAAATCATTGCGATAGATAAAAAAATCATTACCATGGATGTACCGTAATGGTTTGACATGCGTTGCATATGTGAGCGTAGGGATAGGTCTATCATAAAGGTTATTGCGAGGGTTATATCAACCGTTGCAATAGATAGACCTATTACAACGATTTTTTTTTGAACTCCTATTGGGACGCTTCATATTGTCTATAGCAGCGGTTAAGAACCGTTGCAATAGACTATATTGCAACAACAAGAAAGTGTTGCAATTGCAACAATTTTCGGATAACTACTGCTACACTTATTGGTCTTTTGCAACGAATTTTCACTACCCATTGCAACTCTTTTTGACACCTATTGCAACTATTTTTGGATCTTTTGCAACATTATTTTTCTACCTATTTCAACTATTTTAATTAGCTATTCCAACAGTTTTTGCCGCCTATTGCAACTACTTCAAATACCAATTAATGGTTTAGATGAAATAGTCACCCCTATATTGTAAATTATATATATATATATATATAAAATCTATCTATAATTTATATCTACAATATATTAAAAGTGTGAAGACCCGTAGAAAAGTGATTTAAACTTTTTACCCTTCATTAAAGCACTCTCCTTTAGATAAAATCGTATTTTTACTATTTTTTAAAATTACAATTATACATAAATACTAATCATATATATTTTAGAAAAAATAAAAAATTACCATTATTAAAAGAGTCCTAATTATAGTACCTTATATTTGGCAGATAAATACAATCGTAGAAATAAATACTAATAATTTATATTTTTGAAAAAAATATAAATTACGTGTACTATTTTTTAGTTAAGGTAAATCAATTTTCTTTCCTTATTTTAACAGGGATGTGTGATAGTAGTATAATTTGTTTAGGTATAAAATTCCTTTAGTATTTTTAATATTTATACATAAATACTAATAATTTATATTTTGAAAAAATTATAAATTACGTGTACTATTTTTTAGTTAAGGTAAATCAATTTTCTTTCTTTATTTTAATAGGGACATGTGATAGTAGTATAATTTGTTTAGGTATACAATTCCTTTCATATTTTTAGAAAAGATAAATCATTTTTCCTTTCTTATCTCTTATAATATACCATAATTAGAATTGTAAAATAAATATATTATTCTACCTTATATTTACACGAAGAGATACCACAACTCCAGTGATTTTTTGTGCTTCAAGTTTATTCATGTTTGTTGAGAAAATTGAAGGAAATGTGTCTTTTAATTCCTGAATGAAGGATTGGTGACATTGACCAACTTAAAGGGTCAAACATCATTAGGAAACTTGATTAAGTTAATTGTGGACTTGTTTAATATTTTCAAAACTTTTTAATCTTTTGAAAAATACAAATCAACCCAACCCACACTCCTCTTCAATTCAAATCAACCACTCTTTTCTCTTAACTACCGACAGTTCTATAAAATTTCTCCCTTCAACCTCCGGCGACTTCCACCCTCCGCGACTTCCACCGCCGGCGACAAATAGTTGGTCTTTGAGTTTCCCTCTTCAATTCAAATCAACCTGTCTCTCATCTCTCTCTCAACAGCTTCTCTCAACTCTCTCCCAACAACTGTTCTGCAAATTTCTCATTTCAATCTTCGGCGGCTTCAACATCCGACTACAAATAGTATTCGAGTTTCTTTTCGACTTCAACCTTCAAATGACGTGACAACCTTACTCTCTGGCCACAACAGCTTCAAATTCTTCATCATTTCTTTTCTTCTTTCACAAGTAAAAATTTATGGCCTTTTTAGTTTTGAAGAAAATGAGGAACTTGAACCAACTTCTCTTATAGCATTGATTAACAATTTTAATATTTGTTGCATTAATTTGAAATACGGTCTGAATAAAACCCTAATTTATGGAATTTCTTCTCTTCTATTTTTGAAGTGAATTATATTTTTTTGTTGTTTGTTGAATTTTTTTGAAGTTTGATTTTTTATTGTTTGTCTTTATAAAAATAAAACAACAATTTGGATAAATTTGTTCTATTCTTGGTAAAAATGGTGATATTGTTGTTTTTTTGTTGAACAAAATTGTGCTGCTGTTTTTTATTTTCTCCAATAGATTATCCATCTGGTGCAACATATTAATCATCTGATGCAACAGATTTGTCATATGATACAACAGATCAACCATCTGATGCACCAGAGGAACCATCAGATTATAATCCTGATGCAACAAATTAATCATCTGATGCAACAGATTAACTATCTGATGCAACAGATTAACCATATGTTGCAACAGATTAAGCATCAGATAAAAAATTTGATGCAACTAATTAACCATCTAATGCAACGGAAGAACCATCAGATTAATGATCCGATGCAACAGATAAACCTCATGTTGGATAAAATCCTATCAATTCTTCCAACAGGAAATGTCTAAGATTTGATTTTCCAACTGATCATTCATCTACCGCGATAGATGACCCTATGTTGGAAGAAATCTAAATAATATTGACCGTTGATAACTGTTCCAATAGATCACTCATGTGTTGCAACAGATGTGTGATCTGTTGTACAAATCATTTATCTTTCTCAATAGATGAGTGATATATTTTATATTATCACAACAGATTACTCAACCATTGCTATGGGTTATTTAACTATTCCAATAGATCACTCATATGTTGCAACAGATGATGTCACAATAGATATGTGATCTATTGCACAGACCATTCATGTTTCTCAACAAATGAGTGATATGTTTTGTATTATCGCAACAGATTACTAAGCCGTTGCTACAGGTTATTTAACTATTCTAACAGATCACTCATATGTTGCAATAGATGATGTTACAACAGATGTGTAATCTGCTGCACAGACCATTTATTTTTCTCAACAGATGAGTGATTTATTTTGTATTATCGTAACAAATTACTCATCTGTTGCAACAGGTTATTTAACTTTTCCAACAGATCAATCATATGTTGCAACAATGTGTGATCATCTGTCTTAAAAGATGAGTGATATATTTTGTATTATTGCAACAGATTACTCATTCGCTGCAACAGATTGGTTATATGCTGCAACAGATATACTACCTGGTGCAACAGATTGATGATCTATTACAAGTGTTATTTTACCATTTTGCTTGTTTGATTTACTGTTATCCCTTTTTAATGATGCATTAATCAACTATAATATATTTTTTTATATTCCTGTTAATTTTAGATAATATAGTTTCCAAAAGAACAGAAACTGAATTAAGTCCAAGTAAAGGAACAAGTGAAGCAGCTAGGCTACATCCACCACTCTATGAGCTTGCTTTACAAGCGTTATCTTAATTGAGAGTACAATATAATGAACACAGGGAGGAGAAGTATTTCAAAAGAGATGATGCTAATGATAATAGCCCTTCCACCGAAGAGTTGGTCAAAGCCTTCAGCATTGATCGTTATCTTGTGAGAATGCAGTGCGATGGTGCCACAGATTTAATGGGTGGTTTCGTGGTTAAGTCAGCCATGACGCCTTCAGAAATATATTTTGAGAACAAAAATTGGATGCTTATTTCAGGGACAGCTACTTTGGAAAATATCTTGATTTTTCGGAGGACAACAATTAGGGGTGGGCATTCGGTTTGTTGGGTTTGATTATTGAATATTGATTTGGTTTTTCGATTTTCGAATTGACAAAAATGAAAACCGTAACCAAACTAAAATTATTTTGGTTTGGTTCGATTTTTACAAATTCGGTTTGGTTATTTTGGATTTTTATTTTGATTTTAAAGATTAAAGTAGTGAGCATTTAAAATTGGTGATTTTTCTAGAAAAATAATCTTTTTTTCAAACCTATTTTTCATTCCCAAATGTAATTAATTCAACAGGCATGAAATAACCATAAATATCGACATCCTGAGTCATCGTTGTTGGCGTGACGGCAGTGGCCGCACTCGGCAGCGACTGTCGATGGCTGTGACGAACTGAGCAAATGAATTGAGCAAACGACTGTTATTGGCGATATTGAAATTTCAAATGAATTGACGAACTGAGGATGGTTGAGCGTCACTGCTAATGTTAGGATCTAAAGCAAAGCAGTATATTAACATTTAGGGTTACTAAATGATTATAATTTATATATTTATATGTTATATCAGATTATATTATATTTTAGTATATTTACATATATATTAAATTATATATATATATATTATAATATAATATTTATATAATTTTAGTTTTTCGATTTATTTGAATTTTTTTTTGTAAATCCAAAAACCAAACCATTTAACCAAATTTCTAAAATTTGAAACCGAAAAATAAAAAAACTAAAATTAAATTTCGATTCGATTTTTTGATTTTTTCAGTTTAAACCAAAATATGCCCAGCCCTAACAACAATGCTCGTTTCCAAATGAAAATGGTATATGAACTTCTCAAGCGCAGGTTTATGTATGAAAACAAAGATAAGATGGATGAGGTGTGGATAAATTACTGTGGCATGCCTGTTTGTTTTGGTTGGAAGGAGTTTGCCATAGTTACCAGACTAAAATGTTATCCTCCTTATCAAGTTATACCTATTCTAACCCCTAAAAAGCACCCCACATACCCAAAAAAAGGCAATGGTAAGTCATATGATTATGATGACCTGGTGTCCATTGTTGGTCCAAGCTTCAAAAACAAAAATTTGATAGAAGCGTTGAAAGGTAAAGGACTTTCAAAGAAGCACAAGCAATCATTGTGCTTGGTTTGGTTTGTACATAATATTCTTTGGGCGAGAGACATTAACAACAACATAAGCCTCGGTTTAATAAAGCTCTCCGAGGATCTTGAGGCGTTTAACAGCTATTCATGGGGTTATGAAAGTTTGAAAATGATTGTCAAATATTTGTTGACTCCGTTAGCACCAAAGACAGTTCAAATATTTGTTGACTCCATTAGCGCCAAAGACAGTCAACTTATATAGCTTCCC
Organism: Capsicum annuum; assembly: GCF_002878395.1. Taxonomy (NCBI): domain Eukaryota; kingdom Viridiplantae; phylum Streptophyta; class Magnoliopsida; order Solanales; family Solanaceae; genus Capsicum; species Capsicum annuum. The sequence continues at coordinate 54,914,559 of NC_061112.1, forward strand.
ATGGGCTTTCATGGTAAATGTTTCTTTCTTTTATTATGATATCATTCATTTTTTTTACTCTATAATGGTTTTAATTTATTGGCATTATTTTATAGGCTTGGGCGTTTGAAGACATTCCTTATTTGAGACAATAAGTGAACTACCAGGAAGGAGTTTTCTGTCTAAGAATCTTGAGATGGTTGTCGGCTAAAACTGATAAAAATACAAAATTTCTCGATCTCTTCAACCCTCGAGGATGCATTAAGTATAATTATAATTAATTTTTTCTTTTAATTAATAATTTTTTTGAATGATCTAATTATCATTCTAATTTATGTAATGATTTATGTTAGATTGTGCATCCGTCGCTAGTTCCGACCAATCGAGAGTTGAAGGTGTCATTTTTCTTACTTTACAGTCTTTGCAAACTTTATTGGACCCTAAGGTCATCGACAGAATAAAAATAGAATTGTTTGGAGAAATAACCATTACAAGAAAAATAATTTTGGAGGGTGGACTTGTTGTTGTTGATGGTCTTAGTGGTGATGGAGCTGTTGGTAGTGATAGTGGTGCTGCTATTGGTAATAATAATGCTCCTCTTACAGTATTTAAAGAAAACCATTATGAGTATGATCATACTAGTTATACAAATTTTGCCTTTCCCAACGAATGTTCTGCATGCAAATATCAAGACTGCAGGGCGAAACATGATGTAGTGGTTAATGCTATTAATACATTAACTGCCTCTGTAAAGGAATTGACATCTAAGTGGGGTCTCATTCATTAAAGAGAATTTTATTTCCATCCACCCCATTAGATATTAGGGCTAAAAGGAGAAGGAAGGGTGATTTTCAAGGCATTATAAAGCATTCAAAAAAGCAAAATTACAACTCCTATATCAGAGTGTTACACTGAGCAATGCACAATGTCCAAAGAAGAGTGGCACAAGCTGAATAAGGTGAATATATATGTCTTCCCGCTAATAAAACAAATAGACACATCTATTTCAATAGATGACACATCTGCTGAAAATTATCAAACATATATATATATATATATATATATATATATATATATATATATATATATATATATATATCTGTTGCAACAGTTGACTAACTTGTTGCATCAGATAAAGTATTTGTTGTGACATATATCGTCTGTTTTAGCAAATCAAATAGCTCTCCATACCTCTTTTATTTGTTCCAACAGACTACCTATCTGCTGCAATATATGATTCATATGTTGCAACAGATGGTTCATCCATTGGAAATTATCATACAGGTCTTCCTCATGTAGAAATTTATCCCAACAGGTGATTCATTGTTATAATAGAAATATAATCTATTTGGGATAATTTAAAATAGGAGGAAGACCTATTTGATTTGCTAGAACAGATGAGTTATCCTTTTCCGTTTTGTTGTATCTTCGTGATTAGTATTGACCAATTCTGGCTTTCCAGGTGGATGTAGAAGCTACTGCTGAACAACATTGACAATATGCTACTCTTTTTATGAAAATATAGAGAAAAAAAAGCGCAAAAATCATGCGTAGGCGACAATAAACATCCACGACGAGTAAAGTCAAATTCCATAGCACCGGATGAAGAACAACTTATCCATATTGAGTAGATCTTTATAGCTTGAGCATGTCAAAGTAATTCTTGGCATCAGACTTAAATTGTTGATGTATTTGTTGAGATCTGTACCCATAACAATTATTTTACATTTCATTTATTTGTTGACTTATTTCAGTTAATTTCTGAAAGCTTCGATTTATTTTATTTTGTCTATGAATTTTATTTTTTCCTTAGATTTGAACTTATTAATTAAAAACAAATACTAGATTCAAATATTGCAAAAGATAATGTATCTGTTGCAATAGACGACATATCTATTGGACAAAATAGAACAAATTTAGACATGTTGTAACAGGTAGGTAATCTGTTGGAATTTATCAAACAGGTCTTCCCACTGTTGCAACAGGTGGACATAGAAACATCGAAATAATGCAATAGATGACCAACCTATTGCAACAGATAGGCATCAAGTAGATAGTATTTATTTTAAACACGTAAAATAAAATAGGCATTAAATGTGTCAGTTTGACACTTTTTGTTGACTTACCGTCATTTGGCCCCCAACGGTCATTCCCCCATTATCTTATATATTCATCTTCTTCCTAAAATTTAATCATAAGTTCTCAAATCTTCTTCTTTATCCCCATCTTCTTTTATCTATCCAAATTCTTCAAATTATTTGCATTTGGTCTTTCTTTTCTTCATGTTTTTTTTTTCATTTTCCAACTGAGCTTGACAATGTCGAGCGCATCTTCCACTATTTTTTGTGATAAAGATTTTTTATATTATAAGTACGGTCATGAAGCTCTGTTAAAGACTTCTTGGACTCACCAAAATCCAGGTCGTAGGTTTTTTACTTGTAAGATTTCAAAGGTAATATTTTTTATTTAATTAGTTGATTAATTATTGACTTGTAATTATTTTGGAATTGTGTTCTTGTTTTTATAGAAATTGAGTGGATGCGATTACTTTGATTGGTAAGAAGAAAGACACCCTTCACAAAAAAATCGTGTAATCTGGGGTTTGTTGAACAAAGTCAAGGCTTCTGAAGAGAGACAAAATCGAGCAAGAGGATACTACATTGTTGCCGTTATTTCTATTGGCTTGGTGTTGTTGGGCACATGGATATTCAAGCCTAATTGCTAAAATTTTCATGGTGGTGTGTGTATTTGCTATTGGTTTGTTGTTGTCGAGCGCATGGATATTCAAGCGTAATTGTTGGAAAATATCAAAAAGATTTAGGCATATGTTGTCAAATTTAGCTCATCTGTTGGAAATTATCAAACAGGTCTTCCCACTGTTGCAATAGATTAGACTTAGATTACATAGAAATAACATCGACATAATACAACAGATGACCGACCTATTGCAACAGATTCAATATATTTTACAACAGATTGACAATCTATTGCATTATGAAAAACTCAACTTTCATCAGAAAAAAATTATTGCCACTACATGTACATGTAATAAAGTGAAGGGTGACTTGAAATTAAAAATTGCTATTTCACAGGCTCTTCTATATACACAGGCTCCAAACGTCCAGTTAGTACCCCATAATCCTAGATCTGTTGCAGGTTCGCCACAACGTAGTTATTGGCTCGACCATTTCTGTGCCGGTCAACAAACATTCGATGTGTGCAAGAGCGTACGAGCCGCTCGCTTAACCGGTATCCTTTTTTGGAAGGATCATTCCCTTGTTTTGACCTTCAAAATCCCATGATTTCTTCATCAACACTTTCTTTGACAAATGATTCATCAGTTTACTCTTCCTCAACAATGGGCAACAACTCCACCAGTGGCTCCACGAGGAGAAAAAGATCAAAATTGTCGATGAGAGGTTTGTTGCAGTCATAAGCATTGATCTTTCCCTTCTCAAGTAGGATCTCAACAGCCTGATAATGCATGCCGTTCATGCTAATGACTGCAAGAATCCTCTTTACCTTGGTCCAGCTCTTGTCGTGTGGATTTGGCCTCTCCCCTCTAACATATTTTATCATTTTTTCTTCATCCAAGTCCAACGTAGAAACTATGAAATCAAGTCCCATGTTATAGGCTGACACCTCTCCATTGAGTTGATCGTACCTATCTTTGAGATTCTTGCAAAAGTCGAGGTCCATTATCCTATCGACAGCGTCACAAGCGTCCCGGTACATTAATTACCTTTTTCTCATGAGGCAGAGAATTTTGTCACCATGCTGTGATATAAGAAGCTAATTTTTAAATAGGTTAGTAATTGTAAAAATGCTACGGATGGTCCATCTTTTGCATAGAGTTCTCTGAATCAATAATTCAACGCAAATTATGCAACAGATGAATAATAAGTTGCAACAGAACCACTATCAGTTGTACCAGTATACCCCGCTATTGCAACAGATTTCACATCTGTTGCGTAGCTTCTTCTTCATAGGGTAGATTGGAATAATAGGTTAGGAAAAGTAAACTTGCCTTGTCCTCGTACGACATACGCATTTCAGTCATAGTCTGGAAGTCTTGGGGGGAAAAGGGAGGCCTGGGGTAACCTGGTGTGCTTGGCTTGGCATTCTTGGCCTGTCGCAGACCCCTCTTCTCTTGGACGCCGAGTTCCGCATCTATGTCCACCTTCTTAATTGGCCCCTGAACTTCAACAACTTTTGGAAAGGGAGGAATTGTAATTTTTTTTTATTTTTGACAGGAGAGTACGTCTCTAATTGCTCTTTTCTTTCTCCTAACCAACATTGTAGAAGTGTATGGCTCTCTCACCTTCTTGGATCGTATGACACATCTCTTGGATTTGAATTTCTCGTCAGCTTTAGAGATAGCCTCTACTTTTTCAAAGAGTTTATCCTGACTGTCTTTGCACTTTCCGCATTTGTAATGAGAACACGAGGGTGAAGAGGGGTGAGAGGGACCGATGTAAGGGTGAGAGAGACCTGTGTAAGGTTGAGGAGGGCCTGTGAAAAGGGTATTTTCAAATATATTTATTTTTTCTTGAGCATCAACATGCTCATTATCACGAGTAGTAGCAGCATCAGCATGCCTACCACCAACACCAACATCTTCACCAGAAGAAGCACCCGGATCTACCTTAGTAGGTTGGTCATGAAGAGCCTCAACATTAGGCGGACCTTGCCTAATTGCTCTTCTTATGGCTGTTGCTCCATGGATGAACAACCTATAATAAAAAGACAGATATATTTAAATCATATAATATAATAATTTTCACAGTTGAATTATATTTTAAGTCAACTTCTACAGCAGATTAATAATATGTTGCATCAGATTACCCATCTGTTGTATAGTTTGTAGTATATGGTTAAAATTCATTTGAGTCGGGTTCAGAGAACCAGAGAAATACATGGATAATCTGATGCAAAATATCAATCATTTGTTACAACAGATTACCAATTTATTACACCAGTTGCACAAGATGGGTAAGCTGTTGGGTTACATGTTATGCAACAGATGATCTGTATGTTGCAATAGATTAACAATACGTTACATCAGATTACACATCTGTTGCATAATTCACAGTAGATGGTTAATCTGTTAGAAGTCGGGTTCAGAGAACAAAAGCAAAGATGGGTAATCTGATGCAAGATATATCGCAACAGATTATCTATCTGTTGCACCAGTTGACATAGGATGGGTAATCTGTCGCAACAGATGTCCCATCTTGTGCATCAGATATAACATCTGTTGCACCAGGTATAAAATCTGTTTAATATCTTTCATTGAATAAAATTATTTTACTTGAAGAAGATGTACTGCATTATCTGGAGGGTTAAAGAGATCAACCTTCTTAATTTTGGTGTTGCTCTTTGCAGCCAACCACCTAAACATCCTTGGATGAGAAACCTCATCTAGGTAATCCATTACCTGCTTTCAGAGGAGAGGAATGACTTCAAATGCTCAAGCCTAAAAAATGTAAATAGGAAGCAAGCAAAAAAAAGTCATAATAAATAATTTCAATATAAATTAATGGATGAGTAAAAATAGTGATTAATTTTACTATGAAAGCCCAAGAAAAGCCGTATAATATGGTCGTCCCTGAGGATAGCTTTGTCAGTAAATATTGGACAGTCAAGTAGAAGCTATCATATCCCCAGGGATAATTGTTGAATTTATCAAAATCCTTAGCACGCACCAACAAATCATTTTCTATGACCTTGTTAATATCTCTTGCCAATATAACCGAATGGGCAAACCAAACTAAGCACAATTGCTCCCTGTACTACTCTGGTATGGTTTTATCCTTGAGATCTATCAACAAATCCAATGCTTTGTATCCACGTAGAGTAATGTCAAACAACCCATCTATTTTTTCCTTGTATTTTCTTGCCTTAGATGTTTTACAGGGTGGTAGTTCTTCTGGACGATGGCATCTTAAGCCCATCACTATGGTAAACTCTTGCAAGCCAAAACAAATCGGCATGCCACAGTAGTTGATCCAGATTTAATCCATCTTCCTTTTGTGCTCCTTCTCCAGATATTTATCATCCCCCACGTACTTGGTCTTGCACTTGAGAATATCATATACCATCGTCATAGGGAAACGAAAATGGGCAAGGGGATCCTCATGCAGCCCAAGAAAGCATCCAAAATAGCTCTTCTTAAAAAGTCCGTCTATGCTTTCATTCTTCATAATTTTCCTAAATTTATTAAAATTTTTCCCCATCTGATATTTAAGTACAATTTCACCAGTTAGTTCTGCTTCTGGGTCATTTATCGGCATCGCAACTTGAAACCTATCAATACTAAAAGTTTTGACAGAATTATGTTGTCGATATTAATTCACGCCCCATTGGTGATCCATTATCATCATGTTGATTATTATCCTCTTTTTCTTTCTCACTCTCTAATTCCTTCTCTTTCTCACTTTCATTTTCTTTATCACCATCTACAGATCCTTGTCCACCTTCCTCAACATTGTTTTCATATCTTTCCTCAGCTTCACTTTGTTCAGGAAGCTCCTCTGAATCCCTCTATACTGTAGCTTTTTTTTGGGTGGTAAGACGTTGATCCACTTTCACTTTCTTTTCTTTTGGGAAACATGTTTTAGCTACAAATAATAGAAAAATAAAAATTATATTACAGTTGATGTATGCATAAATTTTTAAAAATACATTACAAACACCACCAAAGCTAACACACCAACAGCCACCACCACAAGCACCACCAACCAATGCCACAAACAGCATGAATACCGACACCACCGACAACCACCACAAATACCACCAACCATTGCCATCACCAGTGCCACCACAAAGACCACAAAAACCACCACCACCACCAATACCACAAACACCATCCAATAATATCACGACAGTCAACGGACCACTGCGACAGAAACTAGGATTTTCTCAAGTTCTTCCTACGATTTTACCATCAAAACTCAAAATTGTAAACCTATTCTCAAAGATAATACAACTAAAAGTTTTATTTTTATCATTAACTTAAAAGCCCTTATTTTTTATATAAAAATAACAAATATAGAAATCTTCTCGAACTCTATTACCTACGAAGACAAAGAAAACGACTGATACAAGTAATAATAAAGACAAAGAAAATGACTGATACAAGTAAGAATGGAGTCAAAAATATTACCTATGTGGTCAAAAATGAGAAGAAAAGCGATCTGTTACAAAGGTTTGATCAATTTGTTGAGTAGTTGTTATCTGTACTATATTGTTAAGTGAGAATGAGAGAGAAAAGAGTAAGAACTCGAGATTTGAAATGATGAAACATTTTGTATGGGTTGATTTGTACTTTTGAAAAGAATGACAAGTTTTGAAAATGTTAATTTGGTCTGAATTGATCTTAATTATTTTTAAAATTATAAAAGGTATGCGTACTTTTTAACCCTTTCATCATGTAGTTGCCAAAAGGGTACTATTAGTCTAATATATGAACTCAATTGAAATTGTATAAAAACAAATGTTCAACATGTTGTATCAGATTTAGCATCTGTTGTAAATTATCAACCAGATTAGGAAATCTGTTGCAACATATTACGAATCTATTATAAATTATCAAACATATTAAGTTATCTGTTGCGAAAGATTACCCATCAGTAGTAAATTATCAAATTGATTGTCATATGTCGCAACAGATTACCCATATGTTGTAAATTATCAAATAGGCACTGCCATCTGTTGTAGTTGACCTTATGAGAACTCATCCCTAGTCCTAGATTAATCAATGAAGGTATTAGTTAAACATATGAGGTAGTAAGAATTGGTTCGGCTCAGAGTAATCGATCAACGACTCTGGAATAGAGGAACGTACTATCTTCTCATCAAGAAATTACCAAATAACTATTAAATTGAAGTTGTTTTTGACCCTATGAGAACTCACCCCTAGTCCTAGATTATTCAATTACGGTATTAGTCTAACATATGAACTCAATTGAAATTATATATAAATAAATTTTCAACCTGTTGCAACAGATGTCTTTTCTGTTGGATTAAATCAAACAGATTTGATAATATGTTGCAACATATTACGCATCTATTGTAAACTATCAAATAGATTATGTCATTTGTTGTGACAGATGATCGAGCTTTGGAAATTTCCAAATAGAAATTGTCATCTGTTGTACTTAAATATCTTAAGATTCATTTTTAAAGCAATTTAGATATTTCCTGTCCGAGATTAAAAAGTTAAAATACTAAGGCGGTAAAAAGTATTACTCCGTATCACTTGGATAACTCAAAAATCTCCTGAGTAGTCTTATCTGGTCTTTTCAATGTCACCGTCTCCTCGTGCCCCTCAAAAGTTATAAATTATTATTTAAAACCCATATCTAGATACTCTCTCCTTCATCCATAAAGTTAGATTCAACTCATCTATCACTCTTCTTTATTCTCAATTCTCTTTATTTCCTTTTTTTCTCTTTTTTCTCTCTTCTTTTGGATGAGAATCCTTTCAGATTTCAACCAATCAATATCTTTTCTCGATTGAACTGGATGTTCTGATCTCTTGTCTTTTATGACATAATAGGTACGGTTCATTATTGTTCTTTCCATGTCGTTTTTTTATTTGTGTGTCATTTAAATTAGATATTTACATCTATTGCTATTAATGATTTACCCATTTCCAATTTCCTATTTATTGAGAAAATTTAAAAAAGGGTGATTTTTAAGTCTTGAATGAATGAACCGTTGTTTTTATTAAAATATGCAAAAAAAAATTCATCTGTTAGGAGAACTTAAAAAGCCTTGTTGTCAGTATAGTTTTTTTAATGTCTTTTGTTTGGTGCTTTGTTGGTGCTGTTGTTGTGGGTGATGGTCGTGTTGGAATATATGACGTTTGTGTTATGGATTATGTTGGAACATATGGTGTTGTTTCTTTGTTGTTGATGCTATTGGTGGTGCAACAGTTTCCTCAACTATTGCAATGAATCAGCTGTTGGAATAGACGAAGCAACTATTTGAGAAAATAAAACCAGTAGCAAGGCTGGTTTGATTTATTCCAACAGATGACCCATCTGTTGCAACTTGTCAACTATCCGTTGCAACGATGCCTCATCAGTTGAACAGATGGGTAATCTGTTGTATCATATTTGTCATCTGTTGATTCACTTAATTTTGTGTTACCCTTTTGTATAGATGGAGAAACTACTTGAAGAAATCAAACCAATAGCAAGGCTAGTTTGATTTATTTCAACAGATGAACCATATTTTCCAATATGTCATCCATCTATTGTAACAGATACCTCATCGATTGAACAGATGGGTAATCTGTTGCATCATATTGGTCATCTGTTGTTTCACTTAATTTTGTGTTATCCTTTTATAATGTTTGGAGGAATAAGTTAGTTGCAGATGTAACCACTTCATATGTGGGAGGTATGTATTACTAATCAACCTATCATGAAAACACATACCAGTACAATTATTTTGTGAATGTTTACTCTTTACCTATTAGGCGTTAATCCCTCAAACAATATATGGCATTTTACAGGTAAGATTGTTAGGTTTGAACTGGTAAGGCTGAGGTACCAAGATAGTGGTGTCGATACCCCGTTACAATTTAATAACTATTTATGATCATGCTTTTGCGTTAAGTTTGGGGAAGGGTTTAAGTTTTTGGTGGCAATATAAATATCCAATAGTGATTGGACTAGTTTTAATGGCTCAATGGACTTATTGAAAGGCCTCTGAAGCCTCGAACTACAACAAATAACAATGAAACCAATAGAAATTCCCTTGGTCCAAATTTAAATGGATGGGTTATTGGAGGAGACTATTATACAGCAGAAGGTCCTTGGGAGAATGCCTATGCGAGAAGAGGAATATTGAGAAGGCCATATATCATCTCAGTCCTTCTTTAAGAGGATACACAGGGTAGGAAGGAAATGGTAGAGAAATTGGCTGATGAAATTGACATGAAAAATGAAAAAATAGGATGAGCTGCGAATGTGAAAGTGTATCCAAAAATGACAATCCATCAGTCGTTAACGAAAAAGAAGAATGGTCAAGAGGACTTGAGTTGGTCACTTTGCTAGAGACTACAACTAGCAAGCGTGGCCTCAACGAAGACCTACAAAATGCAGGAGCAGAACTGTAAGGAAGCAGCTCGTGAGCACGGAAGGTAGTAAGATTGTCGGTCTAAATTGAAACCTGAACCAACTACTCCTGCATTAAAAATATGGGATCAAGCTAATGTGGTAATTTCTTAAGTTAAACTTGTATCCTATACCTCCTGTTTATGGCTCTGGTAAGGTCAAAGGCAATGGAAACAACAAGAAATGGGATTTCGACCCAACTTCGAACCTTTTTGTTTCTACTGCCATAGACCTGATCATAGCCATAAATAGAGTTCTGGGCCTGCACTTCATGAGAGTCTTCATTGAGGCCACACTCGCTAGTTTTATTCTCGAGCAAAGTGTCCAGCTCTTGTCCTGTTGACCATTCTTTTTTTTATCGACTGATGGATTTTTATATTTGGATGCACTTCCACATTTGAAGCTTATCCAATTTTTTCATTTCTCATGTCAATTTCATTGGCCAATTTTACTACACTTTCCTTCTTACCCTGTGTTTTCTCTTAAACAAAATCTGAGATGATATATGGCCTTTTCCACCTTTTCCTTCACGCACAAGTATTCTCCCAAGTGTCTTCTGTTGTATAAAAGTCTCCTCCAGCAATCCATCCATATAAGTTTGTACTAGGGCAATTTCTATTGATTCTATCGTTGTTTACTGCATTACGAGGCTTCTGAGGCCTTTCAAGAAGTCCATTGCGCCATTAAAACTGGTCCAATCACTATTGGATATTTACACTATTGCCAAAATCTTGAACCTTTCCCCAAACTTGACACAAAAACATGAGCATAAACCGTCATTAAATTATAACGGGGTATTAACATCACCGTCTTGGAACCCTTTGGCCTTATCAGTTCGCACCTATCAAGCTATACTGTACAATGCAGGATATTGTTTGAAGGATCAATGTCTAATCGAAAAAAAACTACATTCACAATATCATTGCACTTTATGTATGTCTGTCACGGTAGCTTGATCAATAATATACATAACTCCCACGCATGAAAATGGGATCCATTGCACGCACCTTATTATTCCTACCTTATTAGGACATGTCAGACAATATTGTTTATTCATCTGCACGCATGTGATGACTATTAAAAATGAGGTTTGAAGAGTCATGACTTTTTATATTAACACATTCAAAACATCTGATGAATCGAAATCTCTATCCGTTACAACTGACGAATCAGCTGTTAGAAGAAATCAAAACATCTCCTCTAACATATGGTTCATCTGTCGCAACAGATAATTCATATGTTACAACAGATGCTAAATCTGTTGGATAGACCAGATGGTGTTTATTCATCTGCATGCATGTGATTACTTCTTGCTAAAAATATTTGTTTCAATTTAGTTGTCCTATTTATAAAAGCAAGAGAATTTTATTATATTCTTCTAAGATTACCCCTTTTATTAAATGACTACATAAAGTATATAATTCACATTTATAATTTCAATGCATAATTAATAAGGCCAATTTGGTAAAATAATTGCCTAATTAATATTTTTCTTAATTGGTGTGTCAAGTCCATAGGGCCCAACTAATACAAAATGAAGGGACTATTAAAAAGAGGTGAAGAGTCATGACTTTTTTTCTAACATATTCAAAACAGCTAATTAACCGAATACTCCATCTGTTGAAACTGACAAATCAGGTGTTAGAATAAGTCAAAACATCTCCCCCAACATATGGTCCATCTGTCGCAATAGATAATATATATGTTGCATCAGATGTTTTACCTGTTGCACATAGAATCCATCTGTTGCAATAGATGGTAAATCTGTTTTGATAGACCATCTGTTGCAACAGATGCTAAATCTGTTGCGATAATTGGACGATTTGTTGCAACAACTCAATAATAACGATTGTTAATGAGTCTCAAACTATTTTGAAAAGGTGAGAAGTATTAATATTAATGAAATTTCACAGAAAACAAAATGCCACCAGTTTGAATGTAATTAATACAATAGAGCTGAACATTCATGCCTTTTGGCCTGACACGTCCAGATTTAATCCTCTATAAATAGGTCCCTCCTTAATCTTCATTCTACTCAACTTTATTTATTTTTTGTATTTTTTCTTTTCGTGTGACATCTTCAACCACTTCTCTTCAAAGAGCATATTCCTTTCTCATTGAGGTAAGTTTTTTTCTGGTGTAAATTTACCAGTCGGTCATATACGTTGTATTACATTTTGAACTTTTTTCTTTACATTTGTCAATTCATACGTGTTCTAGCTATGACTGATCCTATTCTGGATATTTCTATTCTACGCGACATAGTGCGGGAACTTCAGAGGCAGGTTAATGACTTACAGAGGGAGTTGGTCGTTGTGAGAGCGATGATGTTCACAGAGATGCAGAGGCTAATGAGGGCCCTACTGCTGTGAGTTGATTGGCCAACTGTCATTAATGATGATGATGATAACAATAATAATTAGAATGTGTTTTTTATTTTAGCGTATGCATTTTAATTTTTCTATATCGGATCTACACCTAATGTATTTTATTTTTTGTTTGATGAAAAATTCACTTTTAGTCGACTTTGGCATTTTAATTCATATTCAATTTTCATTCTGTCTATTTTTTCTAAACATACATACATGTTAACATGTCGACGGTTGGAGGCAAGGAGCAATGTTGAATCCAGTAGCACTAGCAATTTCGGATTTTGAGTTCTTTCAATAGATGGATCATATGTTGGAACAGATGGTCATCTGTTGGGTTTCTGTCAATAGATTATCCATCTGTTTCGACATATTTGTCATCTATTGGAGGAAAATATTCCAGTTTGATGGAACTGTTGAGAATAATTGTGGTATGCTGTATTAGTTAGTTCATGTTTTACCTCTTTTTATTGATGCACAAGTTATTAAAAAAGATATTTTATATATAATAAATGATAACATTAGGTTCAGAATAGTGAGTTAAATATATAAAAGTCCACAACAAACAAACAACAACACAAGTTTCTGCATTTACAATAATCATGATGGATTACGATTCGGGCATGTAGTTCTTTTGTGGCCAACACACTTACATATGGAGCACTTGTTTCTTCTTGATGAAAATGATTCTCCAACTCCACGCCTCCTCTTATTTGGCTTTCTTCCCAGTATGATAGTGCTTAGTCAATATATGGAAGAGGTATTAATCTCCACATAAGCTCTGCAGGAATAACCCAAGATTCTTCGGGAGGCACCGGAGTAATATACCCATTATATGCTATTTCATATTGTTCCACTGAATAATATTGAAAGGAGTGCTCGTAAACTTCAAGTCCATATTTATGACCGTATTGAGCTCGAAGCACTGCCATAGCATGTGGACAAGGTATTTTGTCCAAGTCAAAAACTCTACATGTACAAGCTCTTGTTTGAAGATCGATCGTGGCAGCATCACTATGACCGTTGATACTGAATTTGTAATCTGCTATTTTATGAGAGAATAACCTATTCCCCAAACCGAAGTTCGTTGATATTATTTTTTTGATTTCGAGAACAAATCGGGTTCTTTTTACTAGGCACTTGAATTGCACACGCCTTTCTTTAAAAAATTTGCTATACTTCTTGCTTATTTTTTCAAACATAGCCTTAATGGAAAATTCTCTTTCATCGCCAAACAATGAATTCACCTATTCAGCTATGTTTGATGTCATAATATTGTACCTATAGAAAAGAATCACTTAGTACGACATCATACTAAACTTGTAAATCAAACAAGACATTAAATTCATAAGAATATACCTATCTGCTGGACATAATGCCCGGCTCTATCTCTCAAAACCAACACGTGTGAGAAATTCTTCTACCTTGGGATTCACATCCGCTATTTGATTAAAATGGTCTAAAAACTTCTCTCTACTATATGCTTTAGCTGCTTTATAAAAAAGGGTGACAACCCTTTCGTTGTGATAGTTATTTTGAATGTTCTCTCCAAGATGCCTGATACAACAACCAAAGTAAGCTGAAGTGAAGAAAAGTGAATCCATCTTTGGAATACTTAGATGCCTATCCGATGCAAAACAAAACTCTTTGGTATCTTCGATGCAGTTTCATAGTTGTTCACAAACAAATCCATAAGAGGCATTACATTCTTTGTCCGCTACACAAAAAGTAACAGGAAAGATGTGATTCTCCGCATCCTTCTCCACCTCCGCTAGCAGAACTCCATTATACCCGCTCCTTAAGAAGGTACCATAGATGGCTATGCCTTTTCTCAAATGTCAAAAACCTTGAATCCAAGCATCATAGGATACAAAAAAGTACTTGAACCTTTTATTTTTATCCAGATGTAACGTTGTCTTACTTCCGGGATTTGTGGACTCAATTATGTAACGGTAGGCATCCAAGATTGCATACCCATGCTCGGGTGTCCCCCTAACTAGGTCCTTGGTAATAGCCATGGTCGTATATATCTTCCAATAATTGACCAGGACACTCTAGTCTATAAGGATTTAACTGTCCATAACCCTTGTTGAAGGGCCTTTGCCATCAGGGAAACTACTGCTGAAATATTTACCGAGGACCTTTGCTGTGGCATGAGGATTTTGGCTAGAGGTGTGCTCCAAACCACATGTGTGATGCTTTTTATATTTATGAATGACGAATCTGTCAGAACTTGCATACTTCACCGCTCTCAACCAACACTTGCAGTTCGAATTAGCACATTTGAAGCAAAAGACACTGCTCGAATTAATCACCTTCTTTATTCTGAAATCTTTTATCAAGAAAGAAATAAATAAAGTGTTAGATAGTTCATTCTTGTCATTGAATGACATTGTAATAAAAAAGCCGGTCCCGTCGTCTTTAAGATTTCCAAACTATGTCGATTGATAAGAACTGCACATCATATTGGTCGTATCAATGGGCGTAGGTGTTTAATCATCATCTGGAATATTCATGTCTAGATCATCCAACCTATCATCAAAGAAGTTTTCTTGTTCTTCTTCTTCTATGTTTTGGTTCTCATTCTCTCTAGTCTTTTCAACCATGTACACCCTTGACACCGGCCTAGTTGAATCACTTAGATAAGCATGCAACTGAACCTGATCGGTTATCTTGAAAGGCAGTACCCTCTGATTTTCAAAGGAGCTGTACATGTAGCTGATGGCGAGTTCTTCCAATTGATAATTTAGTCTACAAAAGCTCATACGAAACATCACTTTGGAATGTCATAGCTACCGTCTCTAGTATTTCACCCTCCTTCCAATGCCATACATATTGATTACTCTTCTCGATCCATTGACCATAACAACCCACCCCTATTGTTATTGATCCCTCCATTAGTTATACCTAAATAAAGTTATTTGTTAAAAGAAGTTGATAGTGATTTCATAGTGCCGTGAATAAATCCCAATAGATATGTAATCTGTTACAACAGGTAAGTGATCAGTCGCAACAGATTACTTACCTGTTGGGATTTATGTTACGCTCCTGAATATCTGTTGTAACAGATGAAACGCCTTTTGGAAATGATGTTACAATACTAAATCACCTTTGAAGCTGATTCCAATAGATGAGTGACATGTTGTAACAAATAATTAACCTGTTGCGACAGATGACTTACCTATTGCAACAGGTTAGTAATCTTTTATAACAGATATTTACCCTATTGCAACAAACAACACTTCTGTTGGCATCGTGTTCAGGTTTTGTTGCAACAGATTACTAATCTGTTGAAATAGATATTTATCATGTCACACCATATAACTAATCTGTTGCAATAGATATGTCAAATGTTGCAACAGATGACCTATCTGTTTAAACATAAATCCAACATATCAGTCTTTCATTGAAACAGATGTATCATCTGTTACAACAGATGAATTATCTGTTTAAATAGATGGATCTTATGTTGGATTTATGATTGGGTTCTATCTATTGTTGAAAGAACAATAATATAGTAGCAGTTATCCAGATGACAAATTCAACTAAAAATCATAATTTTACTTATCGAGGTCGCTTATGAAGTAATGCCAAAGTAGAAAGTGATGTTCGAAATAAAATTTGACCTAAGAAATTGGTCAAATAGCAATAGTAGCGGTAACAACAACAATAACAACAACAACAACAACAACAAATGGTCAACAAGAAGAAGATGGAGATGATAATGAAGCAGAAGATGATAAATAAAGTAGCAGCAACAATGAACAACAAAAATCGCTAAGAAAGAGAAAACAACAAAGCGTAAGAAGAGAGAGAAAGACACTTTTTTCCCCTCTATTTTCTGTTATATAAGTAAGCATTTAGATCAAAGTGTAAATTTAAGAACTTGTGGGCTATTTTCAAACTTCCCTAACTTTCTTAATCCATAATAAAGTAATTGTCACCTCCACTCAATAATTAAGACTTGTGTCACCTACACTTCATTTTAAAGCTATTTTGTCACTTTCAGCCCAAACCTCCAAGTTTGTTTGGTTGATTTATGAAGATTTTTACTTTTGTAAATTGGTCTTTTGATTAAAAATACTGTTTTTGGTTATTATATATATATGTACATATATATATATATATATATATATATATATATATATATATAATCTATAATATATTAAAACTGTGAAGATCCTTATAAAAATGATTTAAACTTTTTGCCCTTCATTAAAAGTCTTTGATTTAGACATAATTATATTTTCACTATTTTTTATTATTTTAAGAAATATTAAATATAGACTATAATAAAAAAATAAAAAAATTTCCTAATAAAAGTTAGATACCTTTTTTTGAATCCAAATAAATTTAAGAGAAGGTTTTCTTATTATGTTAAATTTTAAGTCTATGGTAATTTTTTTTCGGAAAAGGGTCTAATATACCCTTCAACTATTGAAAATGATACACAAATACCCTCCTTCCATCTTTAGGCTAAAAAATACCCTTCCATAAATCTATTTGGCTCAAAAATATCCTTACTGCATTAGAAATGGGTCAAAAATATCCTTCTTCCTCTATTGGTTCAAAAATACCCCCCATCCACCTATTTGGATAAAAAATGCCCTTAATATTAAATTTAAGTCCAAAAATGTCCCCTCCTTTTAACAAATTCTGATGTGAAATATAATTTTATTTAAATTAAATACATGACATTATTTTTATTGGCCCACATGTAATTAAACTCAAATTCATTCACAATTTAATGGTCCTCTTTTCACTATTTTTTTTAGTTATATATAAAAATTTAAAAAGAATTAATTAATGTTTAAGTGCAAAATTAGAAAAGAATTCCTTAGATAGGATAATTAGAAAAGGGCAAATACTCTCATAGTTAATGATTGTCTATGTGTGCTCAAATATTAGAAAACATATTTTAGGTAAAATTTTGAAGACTTTTAGTTCTTTTTAGGTTTTGAACTTTTTATATAAAAAAAAACTTGAAAGTAATTTAAGTCTATATTTAATTTAGGTAAGAATGCATAATATTTTACACTTCTATCCTCCTCCAACATGAAACCATAAAAATAATAATAATAAAAAGAAAAATAGTAATTATATATATATATATATATTAAAATTTAATTAAAAAAAACACCCCTACGTGAAACCAAAAAAAAATAATAACTTTTTTTTTTGAAAAACATTCTCCCTTAGAAGACTTTACAATAGATAAAATTATTTAATTTTTTTCCTTATATATATATATTAAAATGTAATTAAAAAACACCCCTACGTGAAACCAAAAAAAAAAATAATAACTTTTTTTTTTTTTAAAAAAAAAATTCTCCCTTAGAAGGCTTTACAATAGAAGAAATTATTTAATCTTTTTCCTTTAATTTTTATTTTATAAAATAAATATATAGAATGGAATTAAGAGTCCTAAACTATAAATATGAAACCCGAAACATACAGGAAAATTAGGAGTCCTAAAATATATGAAAGGAAATTAAGAGTCCTAAAATAGAAAAAATATATTTCTTGAAAAAACAAAAATTACCATAAATATAGCTATTATGATGTACCATAAATTACTTGATAACTTTGTACCAACCTAAAACTAAAAAAATAATAATTAAAAAAAAAAACCACCCCTGATGTAAAACCACAAAAACTATATAATAATAAAAAATTATAATTAAAAAAAACCCAAAAATAATATAATAATAAAAAGTTGTAACTAAAAAAACTCTAAAATAATATAATAATAAAATAAATTATAACTAGAAAAAGCCCGTCACTACGTGAAATCAAAAAAATAATATACTAATTAATGCATATCTATTCCACAAAAAAATATATAATATCATAATTAAAAAATTATAATTACAAAAAAAATTAACTCTACATGAAACCAAAAAAATAATATAATATAAAGGAGGAGACATTTTTGGATTTAAATTTAATGTTAAGGGCATTTTTTATCCAAATAGGTGGATGAAGGAGTATTTTTGAACCAATTAAGGAAGAGGGGCATTTTTGAGCAATTTTTAATACATTAAGGGTATTTTTGAGCCAAATAGATGGATGGAAGGGTATTTTTGAACCTAAAGATGGAATGAGGGTATTTGTATACCATTTTCAATAGTTGAAGGATATATTAGACTCTTTTCCATTTTTTTTTCCTAATTTTTTTGTGGTCGTTGGATAGCCCATAAAAATAGGCACAAAATCCTAAATATAAGGAAACACTACTAAAAGTTAGATGCCTTCTTTGAATTCAAATAAATTTAAGAGAAGGTATTCTTATTATGTTATTATTTAATTATTTTTACAATATTAGTTAGACTCCTAAAATATATAGGAAGAATAATCAATTAATATTTTCATCTATAAGTTTTATTAGGAAAAAAAATCCTAAAATAACAAAACTAGAATAGGAATCAATTACAAAAATACTCCTATAAATATTAAGAATCTTCGTACATATTCCTAGATGCATGAAACTTTTGTTGCAGACGAATCAAGAATTGGACAACAAAACTTCTGACATTCATTGTTGGTCAATTTTTTTTCTCCAAAAAAATAGCTTGCGTAAAGTTTTGTCTTAATCGTAGTTTCGATCTGTTTTTCACCTTGTTCTTAACAAAAATATTTGAAAAAGATATTGAAGTTAGATTTAATCATATTGTTCTAATATCTCGATTATCATATTATTATATGATAATTTTTATTTTGTTATGGAATGAATTTATGCTGATAGTTATGAGTTTGGCATGAGCACTAAGTCTCTACCTAATAAGTCGCTTAATTAAGTTTTAGTTCATGATCAGAATTTGGATTAGATGTTATATACAATGATGATAGACAAGAAGTTAAGTTGGGTGACACTGGAAATTGTTCATTCAGTCTGACAATGTTAATAGGTTTAAGATTCAGCTCTAACCTTGGTGCGTGCTCTTGCGTGCTTTGACATTATATTTTGTGTAATATTCACAATTCGACCACAGTCATCTTATGTAGGTTATCTAAAGTTGTGTCTATGGTGCTTCTAATCGGGTTTCTATCGGGCTTGTAGCATAATACTGTTTCAATATACTTTGGATTTTGCTTAAATGTTGTCTTTCTATTTTTGATTCCTGATTTTTCTCTAATATGACTTGATTTGTGTATTGTTGAACTGATATATCTACTTCTTTTCCTTAATGATTTCTTTTTCTTTTTCTTTTTACTCTTCTTGAGGTTATAGTCTTGAAGCAAGTTAAGATTTTAGCATCAATTAGGATTCATGGGTAGCCGGTGAAGTATGGTTATGAGGGATTGCATCTTGGTGGCTTCAATCAACGTGCAAATTATCTAGACATCAATCCAAGTCGTTATGGGACTTTGCAAGAATTTCCCCTCTAGATCTAATAGAAGAGAAGGTTTCAATCCTACATAGATTCTCAAGCGATATTCGTACGTACAATTGATAACGATTTTACAATTGATAACGATTTTACAAGGATCTTTCCATAATTGGAGAATTTAATACATATGAGAATGCATAAATGAATAAGTTGCTCCTACTTATCATCAAGGGGATTTATGATGATGTTAGAGGTAATTATACCCTTTTCATCTCATAATTGTATTAGATTTTTATAACTTGTTGCACGAAAAGCCTTCTTAATATAGGTGTATTATATGCTACCATCTTCTATCATCAACTTTATTTTTTAGAAATATGAGCCTATAATATCTATGGATGAAAATTGTTTTGATAATATCTACTAAATTCCGTCTTTTTAATGATAAAATGTTTCTATAAGGATATATATTAAGAGTTTACCCATTGAATTCAATAAAAAATTGGATAGAAATTTATGTTTTTTTTAAGTTAACTAAATTTTATCGACTTTTAAGTTTTGTAAATTAACCATTACACAATAATAATGATAACTTGAAAAAAATAAAAAAGTATCATAAAAACTGCTATATGTTGTATGGGAGCTTTTTTGTTTGGTATACTAATAACTTTGATAAAGTAAATTTTCTTTTTAAAAAAATAAAACTGCTTTGTTTTTTGGCACCTTGACTATATAAAAACTAGCGTAGGATTGTAGGAGTATATAATGTATACTAGATACAAGAATCTGTTCAAGTACGGAACCAATATATGTTATTTTTTTTTTTTATCTCAATTTATATGATACAGATAAATTTTGAAGAGTCAATCAATTTATTACATGAACTTTAAATATTTTAAGTTTTTAATGATATACATTACTTTTTATATAATTTTTAGACAATATCATTTGAATTTATGTGTCACTGATGTAATTTAAAAAGTCAACCAAATTTTCTATATAATTTTTAGATGTTTGTATGATCTTTAAATATTTTAAGTTGTTAATTATTATATTTATAATATTTTTTAATATAATTTTCAGATAATATATGTCACTTTCTTTGTCTCAATTTATGTGATACGAATGAAGTTTGGAGAATCAATCGAATTCTTTACTTATTATTTTACCTATTTTGAGTTGTTAATTATTGTGATTTATACTACTTTCTGCTATTTTCAAACAATATGTGTTACTCTTATCCCAAATTATGTGATTATGATAGTATATGGAAAATCAATCAAACTTTATATGTCGATAATATTTTAAGTTGTTAATTACTATGATTTGTGATATTTTTTATGTTATTTTTAAATGATATATGTTACTTCCTTTGTCTCAATTTATGTGGCTGATAGAATTTTGAGGGTCTATAAACATTTTTATGTCCTTCAAATATCTTAAATCGTCAATTATTATAATTTATAATAACATTTATGTAAGTTTTTAATATATAAAGAATAAAAATTAAGATAAATTAATTAAAACGAAGAAAAATAATAATATATAACAGTGGACTTGATCGGCAAGCTGGTAGGACAACATCCAGCTGCTTCCCAAGCCACTTATATATATTATTAATAAACAACAATACAAATCATGTAAGAGTCAAGCAATTAAATCCTTTTTTATGAGTTTTTTCTTCATAATTTGAAACTTCTACCAAACTTTAATTAGTAATATTGTGTTTGGGATGAGATAGACTAATCTGTAATGATGAATGTGATACGCGCCATCACGATCTCAGGTTTAGATCGTGACATTGAATTTATAAAGAAAATTACAAAGGATTTTTTTATATTGATAAGTATTTTTACTTAATAATACTCTATATTTTTTAAAGAAAGTATTTTTAGTTAATAATACTCCCGATTTTTTAAAGAAAAAAGTTAATTACTATATATGGTTTTATTGATTGACGTGAGACACACGTGCAAAACACGTATACTAAACTAGTATATACATACATACATACATACATACATACATACATATATATATATATATATATATATATATATATATATATATATATATATATATATATATATATATATATATATATATATATTTCTACTTCTACTAAATTTTTTTATTTTGTTTTCATTCAAGTCGTCCTTTAGGGTCAAAATTTCTCTTAGGCAAAAAATATTTTCAGCAGAGACTGGAGTTTTGTGATCATTATCATATTATTTTATTTTAATTTACAGGTAGTCAATGAATGTTGGTCGACTTTGAAGAATTTTTTTTAGGTAAAGGTTAGGTTTAACTGTATTGTTTTAGTATCTCTATTAGTATATTATTTTGTGGTAGTTTACATGTCGTAAATGGTAGTTTATTGGTCGTAGATGACTGTTGATCAACTTTGAAGAATTTTTGTGTGTAAAGGTTAGGTTTAATTATATTGTTTTGATATATCTTTTATCGTATTATTTTGTTATAGTTTATAGGTGGTGGATAAATATCGACTGGCTTTGAAAATTTTTTTAGATAAAGATTAAATTTAATTGTATTGTTTTGATATCTCTGATTTGAGAATTTTTTTTATGTAAAAGTTAGGTTTAGATGTATTGTTTTGATATGGGAGAATACATCAAATCCCCCCTGAACTTGTAGCCAAAACTTACTTTAGACCCTAAACTAATCGGGCAATTATATGCCCCCTTAATAACTTTCAAGTGAATTAAATACCCCTCTAAAAATATATTACCACTCTCTCGAAGGGAGGTACACTACACACTCGCCCACGTCATTGCCATGTCACTGCCACATCACTACCACGTAAATATTTATTTAAAAAATGGTGCCACACACACACACACACATATATAAATAATAAAAACAAAAAAAAATCACTTTCTTCTTCACACCACCCACCCCCAACCCCACCTCCATTGCCACCCATACCACCACCGCAACATTCACCATTAACACAAGATTTCACTTTCACATTATCACCATTAATCACATTCATCTTCCACCATTAACACACCATATTTTCCGACGTCTACTAACACTTTCCTCCAATTTCAATTTCATTTCAATTTTTCATATCTATAAAGATAAATGAGACTCCCTTCAATTTCAATTTCATTCCAATTTTTCATTTGAACAAAAATTATATATATTGTGATGGGTGCGTCTATAATGAAGAGAAAAAAAATAGAGTCTCGATCATGATGGGTGTGTCTATTTTGAAGAGAAAGAAAATAGATTCCTCTATATTCAATGGAAAATTGGCCCATCTGTTCCTTGATTGTGTATGTGCGCGTTTCTGGTGAGGTGGGTATTTTCCGTTGATGTGTATGCCTCTTCCGTTCACTCTCGATCTCACTGTGTGTGTGTGCACAGTGATCTGTGAAGTGGAAAAAGAAAAAAATGGAGTATCCGATCTTCCAATGTCACATTAAAGAATTTTATCAAATTTTAGAAAGTCCCAATCATATTTGACAATTGGATGAGAAGAAGCCAAGATCTTCCAACTTTAATCTTGTTTCTTGTGATGGCAATTTACAAATAATGCACCAACAATGTGTTGAGGGATGGGGGGTGGGGTGGGGTGGGGTGAACGAGGGGGGAGGGGTTGAAGAAGTTGAAGAAGTGAAGAAATTATTTTATATATATATATATATATATATATATATATATATATATAAAAAGAATTTGTAAAATTTAAAAGGTGGGTCCCATATTTTTTTTTTCATGTTTTTTGGCTATTCACTCACAGTTTTTTTAAAAATTTACCACGTCAGCAATTTGGGTGGCAAAAATTTCACTTGAAAGTTGTTAAAGGGGGTATATAATTGCCATACAAGTTTAGGGTCTAAAGGAAGTTTTGGGTACAAGTTTAGGGGTGATTCGATATATTTTCTCTTTTGATATCTCTATTATCATATTATTTTATTGTAGTTTACAGATGGTAGATAAATGTCCGTCGGCTATGAGGAAATTTTTGTGTAAAGGTTAGATTTAATTGTATTATTTTCATATCTCCATCATTGTATTATTTTGTTATAGTTTACAGATGGTAGATGAATATCAATTGACTTTGAGAATTTCTTTTGGTAAAGGTTAGGTTTAGTTAAATAAATTTTCCATCTTTACATATTCAAAAGATGTTGAATTTAATTATTATATGCATCTTTATCAATTTAAAAAATATCTTATTTAATGTATTGTTTGAACTCATTAAAGCAAGATACACGCACGAAGCTCATACTCCTAAACTAGTATATATATATATATATATATATATATATATATATATATATATATATATATATATAGAGAGAGAGAGAGAGAGAGAGAGAGAGAATTATATTATTACACAATTCTATATACATACCACAACAAAATCTTTCATTAATAATAATCCAAATTAAAATATACAACAAACTAGTAATCTAAATCCAAAAGGAAAATGTTAAAGTCAAATGATCATTAGTTTTCCCATATAGTATCAAGTTCAAGTGACGATAAGTTTAATGAAATTAAATATCAAAAATATCGATATTAAAGCTTCTATCAACAATTCAAAAATCTTCTCATGTAAGGTCAATTTCTTCATCTCCTTCTTCATTTTGGACACATATAAAAAGAGAATAAATAATTTCAATTAGCACTTAAATGACAACATATTTAATTTTCATTTAGAACATAGGAAGGACACCTATAAAAAGAATAAAGAGGGTGAGTTGGACAATCATGTATAATACCATAACAAACAAGGAAGCAAAAGAAAAAAGAAAATAAACAAAGCTCTTCACTCCATAAAGACTTTTAAAGAGCATCTTGGAGAACAAAGACTAACATATAACACCAACAATGCACTTGAGGTCTAGATAGTGTAAGCCGTCCTTACCACTACTCTGAAGAAGTAGAGAGTCTATTTCCGATAGACCCTCGGCTCAGGACAAAAAGATAGTAAAACACAGATAAAAAAACTTAAACCAGATTAAAATATTGGAGCAAACCCCACAGATGCTCTAAATTGTACCAACAATGATTATATAAGCCATCATTATAATTGGTTGGTATCTCCTATATAAAGCACCACTAAGTTTTTACTCTAAGGTGTAGATATACTCATACAGAATAACAAAGAAGCATCTTTCTGGTTCAATTCTACATGTACCTACTAGACAAGTTTGAAGTATCTCAAGGCTGAGGCTATGGACATCTTTAATAATTAAAGGAGTGTAGTACTAAATAGTATAATTTAACGAGTTTGACAACTAATGCTTCTCCATCATCAAACAAAACAAAGCGGGACAACATAGAGTCCCACTGTAGCAACACGTAGCTATTATGCCTCTCCAAACCTTCTACTGTAGCAACAAGTGAAGCATACATGCAACAACAGACAACTGCTATCACACACAACATGAATCTTTCATACAATCATGCAATAACTAAATGCTGGTAGGCATTAAAAACAGGAAATGCACAAAAGTAGCATAAAATTCCTATGGCAATAGTTGCAACACCTGCTAGTATATACAAATACATCCTAATAGTTTGGATAACCTATCAGCCTCCTAAGCACTTGTAGACACCTAATTTTGTCCCTCCCAAAAACTCAATTTATCTATTTTTTACCTCACTTTATCATACACTCTCACCCATGTGATTATACCTTCACAAAAATACAAAAATTAAAAAATTCCAATAAATCCATAACAAATTAACACCTCATCCTAACCACCTCACACCCCTACCCTACACCCATCTACCCTCTACCCTATGGTTTTTTCAACAGAATCTTCACCAGAACAATCCACTCATATAGACACACAATATATACACATATTCACCATTAAAAATAAAAAAGAAAGCAGATACTCACCAATACAGAGATCACATACTCCAATTTCCACAATC
Organism: Capsicum annuum; assembly: GCF_002878395.1. Classification (NCBI taxonomy): domain Eukaryota; kingdom Viridiplantae; phylum Streptophyta; class Magnoliopsida; order Solanales; family Solanaceae; genus Capsicum; species Capsicum annuum. The sequence goes on from NC_061112.1 coordinate 54,940,284, forward strand.
TTCCATTTTTTTCCAACAGGTACACGTACTTACCATCACTGAGGGAGCACACATAAATATCATACACACTATACCTCATAAAAACCCATGAGAAAAGCTCACAGATCACATACGTAATTCCATTTTCACACACACTATAATACATACATTCACAGGAATACACAGAAGACTCCATTGACGGCAACACACACAAATCCACACCCATCGATTCACTCATAACTCACGCACACACTTACCAAAATCATCAATCTTCTTTGATCTACCTCACCTGAAAATCACCACTATTGTCCGTCACCAAAAACCAATCAAAGAAATTCCATCAGAGACAGCCAAACAACGATCAAAATTCATCATAGAAGTGCCCACTATTTGACGGTGATCTGAGCTAGGCACGGGGTGACGATTGTCATTAATTCTCATTTAAAAATTTGGGTTGGACTTAGGTGGGTCATTGGTATTTTATTTGGATTGACAAAAAATGGAATAAAAGGGTATATCAAGTTGGTGGTTGAGTTTCGAATCAAGGTTCATTGGTTCGATAGATCCTATCCATCATTGATTATTCAGAATAAAATTAAGGTCCATTTCTCATTTCCTTCTCGATTAATCTTAATCATTTAGTGCTTTATGTGTTGAATTCATGGTGTGTTGCTCTTGTTTTTGTTGATTTTGATATATTTGGACCATCGTATTGATTGTTTGAAATTGAATGATTTAAACTCAATTAGAAATAAGTGGGACGGGAATTAAAAGTTGATAAAGTAAATATTGTCATTTTGATTTATTGATATCATTGGTTGTAATAGTGTCATGATAGGTCAAGTTGGGTAGGCAAATCGTAGGCTCGGGTAGGCAAACATAGAACTTTTGGATTATGGAATGTTTGGAATATGTGTTGAATGGCTTTGTTTACCGAATTTGGATCAATTGTATTCATTTAGCTGGGGAATTCCCCAAGGCCATTTGTATTTATTCATCGGGGGATGCCCCAATGTATTATGTTGGCGGAAGATGTTCATGATCAAGATCCGAGGTACCGGGTGAAGCGTAGTTTAGGATTAGTGTAGGTTTACATTTCAGTTCCTTTTTATTTGGGTTTGTAATAATTGGACTGGACAATAACTTTTAAATTTTCGTTTGTTTGGTTTGGTTGTTTTATGTGTTTTGTGGTTTATACATTCATAGTATCGTACTAGCCGATATACTCTACTGAGCAACCATGGTCGAACCACGGAACTGAGGTATTCCTAACACCTTCCCCTCGGTCAACAAAATTCCTTAGCTGAAATCTCTGTTCGTAAACTAGTTTAAAGAGTCAAATCATTTTGAAAAGGATTTTTCAAAGGTGACTTGGCACACCGAATTATGTTAAGTGGCGACTCTCAGTTTAAATGTAAAAGGTCCTTTTCAAAATAAATCTTCATTTTGTCACTTAATAATAACATCCCTTTTCAAACTTAAATCATAACTATTTTGGTAAAAAGGTGTGTGACAGCTCTAGCGACTCTGCTGGGGATTTTTCAGAATTCGAGCTTTATTTTTGAGTTGTATCAACTTAGTTTTGAAATTATAGGTGTATAAACCTTTTGTTTATGTTGTCGTATGTGTTATTATTTTATCATTGTGTGATAACTACGTGCTCTTTGTTTATAATTTTTTTTTATGTGTTACCGCTTTATATCTGGTATCATGTGCATAACCCGAGTCATTTTTTCGCAACAAGTCCGTAGTACACGTGTGTACACGACCTCTAGTTGAGTCACCCTTATTTTAGGAGGGGGAGATGTTGGGTGTAAGGAATTTTTGGAAAGCTCTCATAGCCATTATCGACCATACGCTTCCTCGAACAACCTTGTTAGTGGACCCCATCGTAGGTCAGCCTTTAGGTCATATTTATTTGTATCATATTGAGACCTAGCGGGACTCATATGGCCCTTTTGTAGGAGACTCACCTCTAAAGCATCCTCACGTGCTAAGTGTTGCATCTTTGAGGGTAACAAGGTTATTTGACAGACTGAATTAGGGAAAGCATGTACGAGAATTAAAGAAAAGTGTGCAGGCAAGGAAGAATTCAAAAAAAGAGAAAAATAAGAAAAGTGAGACAAAAAGAGTTTGTAGTGTTTAGAGTTTTTATGGCTTTTATTTTCTATATCCAAAAAAAAAAAATCAAAAAGAGTTTTACCTTTTGCACTCATTTGTCAAAAACAAACAAAAAAAATCAAAATTTTTTTCTTTTGATTCCTTTAGCATGAATTCATAATTTGAAAATTTTTAAAAAGATTTCTTAATAGGATCTTTTTAAAAAAGATAATTCAAAAAGGTGGTAGAATTCTTGTACATTTCTTATAACGACAATAACAAAAAAAAGTTTTTTCTCTGATAGTTGTTGGTGTCAGTTTTATGCGAAGTGTCAAATGAAAAACTCAAAAAGATTTTATTGACGTTTTCATTGTCTGTCTTTGGTTACATCTCTTAAGTCAAGATTTAGTTTTCTATTTATTCCTTAATTAATTTGTAACTCCCCGAATCTGGTACCTGGAATGCTACACGGTTCTCATGACCCCAAAGGACCATAAGCTAACTCATGGCTGATATTTGTACCTATCTACTACATAATATAATAAATAATGCAGAAACATGAACTAAAAGGCCATAAATTTCACATAACTGAAGTAAAACATAACATCTAAATGGGGTATGAAATACCCAAAACAACTGAAATAATTGTCTGAACGTAATAGTCTGGAAAGCCTCTAACTGACTGAGCTGTCTGAGTAAGGATTTGATGGGACATGTCCCCAACTAACTCCAACTAATAAAATAATTAATGAGATAATAGAGAAATAATCATGTCCTCGAAGGATGAGGATTTACTGCTAACTCTGACTGCTGATATCTGGAATCTACTGATGCTCTGAACCTTGTGTCTCTGAACCTATGGTATAAGACACCATAGCACAAATGTGTCAATACTTTAAATTTACTAGTATACATGTGAGGTAGGCTGAATGCATGGGGTTCATATGCATGAACAATACTGGCTAACTGACTAATATGAATGTGTGAATATTGCATGCATACATAGTAACGATATCTGAAATCGTCATAACATGAGTATGTTGATGAATAACATAACTAATGACTGAATTTTGTTAACTGATAACATGAGTGATTGTATCTAACAGTAATGAATCTAATAGAACTAACTGAGTTCCGCACTGTATCTGAGTTGACTGTATCTGACAGTCCTGAATTCAAAAGAACTATCTGAGTTCTTTGATTGAGATTGATAATGAGATTGTGAGAGGTAGTCATCTAACCAACATGCCGCAAATGATGCATTACAGCTGAATTGGGGTCCAATCTGCACCCTGATTGGAAGGGTGTCAATAATGCACCACTGGTAAGGACAACGTGTGAGTAAACCCTAATATAATAGGTAACTCTAGTGAGAACGGTGGGAACCCTCAGATAGCAGGTTAAGCCACCTCATATACCCTCATATAGTTGGCTATGATGTCTTAACCTATGCTGTCTACATAGTTATGGAACGCAAGGATTGATTCTAAGAATCACACCCTCATATAACAGGTGAGTTCCCATCATTGGATTTGCTCGGTGCTATTTTCTACTCCTATCTTAATAGAAACTAAACATGATTTACTGATTTGAACATGGACTGAGTTACTGACTTCCGTTGACTGACGAAATACTACTAATATCTAAAAACTGACTGAGATCATGAGGTCATGGAGATTTTTCTAAGTCATAAGACTGTTTGAAGTCTAAGGATCATTGCTTGACTGAGAGTATCATGAAAACATGACCTGGCTCTAGGCACATAAATAATATTTCGTGTATAAGTACCCCCTAGGACTCGATGGAAAGAAATTGACAAAGAATGAATTTCTTGAATACATGACTCACATAATAATCCATAATAAATTTATTGAAGAATTACATCAAACATGTGATCTGCATAAACTTGTACATACATGGGGATTTCATGATATCATGCTAGTTGAGAATTTTCCTTCATCTAGGCATTCAATCAAACACATGGTAGGCATAGTATATGTAAACAACATTATACAACAATTAAAACATTATGATTCAATTGTAATTTCATCATTCAAGGGTTTAGGTATAGGTTAGCATGAATCTATATCTGTACTAATCAAACCCACATATAATTTATCACCCAATCATGGAATAAAATTCAATTACTCATTATCAACATGAACAAGAGCAGCCCAATCATGAAATTCATAAAGAAAATCCATAAACTTAAACTTTGAAAAGAGATTCTTGGGCTTCATGGATGAAAGGAGTCCATGAATGAACACTATGCATACCTAGATTGAGTTTTCTTGAAGTTCTTGAACTTGAAGAATTTGAATCTCTTAGTTCTTGAAGAAGATTTGGATTTTGTTCTTAGAGATTAACGTTAGAGAGAAAACCCTAATTTTGTTATGGTCGAAGAATAATGAATTTCTGGTCTTTGGTTGGATATAATTGGGTACATAAACGGTTCGTAAAAGACCAAAAATCCTCCTTTTAAAATGGCTTTAATTTACTGAATCGGGACCTACGACGGCTCGTGCGACGGTCTGTCGCTAAGGCGATGGTCCATTATTTCGACCATCGTATATGGACCAAGAAAAGGGCTTACTTCCTAAATAGCGATGGCCTGGGCGACGGTCCGTCTCAAGTTCGGCGGTCCGTCAACCTGCCCGTTGCACCTTATCTACAAAGTGGCCTCACTGTTTCCCTTGTGATGGCCTGAGCAACGGTCCATCGGCTTGGGACGTCGCTCCTAGGAAGAAGGTAGTCACACTTCCTCGCTACGACGGTCGTGGAAGATGGTCCGTCGCCAGTCCGATGGTCCATTGGCCTCACCATCACACCTGGGCGGTTTTACTGCTTTCTGTATTTTGGTCATAACTTTCTCTTCCGATGTCGAATTTTGATGAAATTGGTATTGATTTACAAAAGTGGATTCATGTTTCAAAGTAAGTTTCTAACATTCTTGAGATAAGTTAAAGCTAGGAAAAATTATGGGGTGTTAAAATATCTCCCTCTTGAGAACATTCATCCTCGAATAAGAATGAGAGTGAGGGGAGAAGATAATCGATATACATACTGAACAACTGGAATATGTTGTCATGACTGACATGATTGATAACTGAACATATCATACTAAACATGTATATCTGATGCATGTGTAACTAATTCATGAATGCATGACTGGGTGTTCTAATGAACTAAGTTTCTCACAATGAGAATGCATGAATAATGCATAATTATATAACTGAGCTGATACATGAATGCATGACTGAATATGCAATGGTATTTAATACCAAGTTTGTGACGAACACTGAACATGAAACTGAGTAAGTTTAAGGAGAATGTTACCTTGAGCTTGATCTGTGTCGGAGGAGAAGAGGTGAGGATACTTGGTATGCATGTCTGCTTCTTCTTCCTAAGTAGCTCTCTCGACGGATTGATTTCACCAAAGAACCTTAACTAGAGGGACTTCTTTGTTCCTCAATCTGCGAGTCTGATAGTCTAGGATTTCAACCAGAATCTCTTCATAAGTGAGGCTATTCTGAACATCGATGCTATGAATAGGGGCTACAACTACTGGGTCACCTATACATTTCTTGTGCTAAGAGACATGGAAGATTGGATGAACTGAATCTAGATCTAGAGGGACCGAGAATCTTGAAGGGACCGATATATCGGGGACTGAGCTTTTTCTTCTTACCAAACCTCTTCACTCCCTTCATGGGAGAGATCTTTAGATAGACATGATCACCAATATCGAACTCTAGATCTATTCTATGAATATCTGCATAAGACTTCTGTCGGCTCTGAGAAGCCCAAAGTCTTTCTCTAATCAATTGAACTTTCTCTAAGGTGTCGAATACCAAGTCAGGCCCTATAACTAAGGCCTCACTAACTTCGAACCAACCAATTAGAGATCTACATCTCCTACCGTAGAGAGCTTTGAATGGAGCCATGTGAATACTGGAATGATATCTGTTGTTGTATGCAAACTCAATCAAAGGCAAGTGGTCATCCCATCTAGCCTTGAAATCAATTGCACACGCCCTTAGCATATCTTCTAAAGTTTGAATGGTCCTTTCTACTTGACCATCTGTTTGAGGATGAAAGTCTATACAGAGATGAACTTAGGTACCAAGACCCTTTTGGAATACCTTCTAGAAATGAGAGGTAAAATGGGTATCTCTGTCTGAGATAATATATAGCAGAACACCGTGCAATCTGACCAAATCCCTGATGTAGAGTTTGGCCTAATCCTTGGTTGAATAAGAGGTATAAACTGGAAAAAAATGAGCTGATTTGTTCATCCTGTCTATAATGACCAAAACTGAATCATGTTGATGATGAGTTCGAGGAAAACCCGTCACGAAGTCTATGTTCACTTATTCCCACTTCTAAATAGGGATACTGAACTCCTGCATGGACCCACTAGGCTTCTGATGCTCTATCTTAACCTACTAACATATAGAGCACTTAGCCACAAACTCTGCATAATCTCTCTTCATCCCACTCTACCAATAAATTTCCCATAAATTGTGGTACATCTTTGTGGCCCCTAGATGAATAGAGTAGCGCGCACCATACGCTTCTGCAAGAATTCACTGCCTTAAGTCATTTATAGCTGGAACGCACAGATGACCCTGACAATGCAGAACACCATATCCTCCTTGGGTAAAAATCCATTCTTTCTGATCTTTGACTAACTTTTTTAACTTGACAAGGCTAGGATCCCTATCTTGCTTTTCTTTCTCCTTGAAAACTAAAGATGATTCTGAACTACTCTAAACCCATATATCACCCTCCTCTGTATAAACAAAGTGAACTCCCGGTCTGGCAAGATGATGGACTTCTTGGTTAACTTCTTCTTACTATCCTTGACATGAGCAATACTACCTATAAACAGTGTATTGAGAGCATCGGCCACTACGTTAGCCTTGCCTGGATGATAAAGGATACTCATGTCGTAATCTTTCAAGAGCTCTAACAACCTCCTTTGACGAACATTGAGATCTTTATGAGAAAGGACATACTGAAGGCTCTTATGATCTGTGAACACATCTACATGAAGGCAGATACTACAACGTCTAACTCAAGATCATGAGTAGGATAATTCTTCTCATAAAGTTTAAGCTGTTTGGAGGCGTAGGCTATGACCTTACCATGCTACATGAGAACACAACCCAAAACTACTCTGGATGCATAATAATACACTACGAACCCATCTGAACTATCTGGAAGACCTAGAACTAGAGTTGAGGTGAGTCAAGTCTTCAACTCTTGGAAACTCTTTTTGCAATGATCTAACCACTGAAACTTGACTTTCTTCTAAGTCAATCTGGTCATAGGGGATGCAATAGAAGAAAATCCCTTAACAAACCACCTGTAATAGCCTTCCAAACCCAAGAAACTCCTAATATCTGATGGAGAGACAAGGCGAGGCCAGTTTCTTACTATTTTTGTCTTTTGAGGATCTACTCTAATGCCATCACAAGAAACGATATGGCCAAGGAATGCTACTGACCTTATCCAAAACTCGCACTTGCTGAATTTGGTGAACAACTGATGGTATCTGAGAATATGAAGTACCGTCCTAAGATAGTCTGCACAATCTCGCTCACTGTGGGAATAGACCAGAATATCATCTATGAAGACTATGATGAACATGTCCAAGTACTGCTTGAACACACGGTTCATTAAGTCCATGGAAGCTTCTAGGGCAATGGAGTGACCAAAGAACATGACTAGGAATTTAAAGTGACTATACCGAGTACGGAAAGCTATTTTCAAAATGTCACATTCTCTGACTCTGAGCTGATGATTGCCGGATCTGAGGTCTATCTTAAAGAAATAGCTTGCACCCTGAAGTTGGTCAAACAAGTCATCAATTCTAGGAAGAGGATACTTGTTCTTGATCGTGACCTTATTAAGTTGACGGTATTCTATACACATTCTGAGAGAACCGTCTTTCTTGCACATTAATAATACTGGAGCGACCCATGGGGATACACTGGGCCTGATGAATTCCTTATCTAAGAGATCCTTTGACTGTTTTTTTAGTTTTCTGAGTTCTACTAGTGCCATTCTGTATGGTGTAATAAAGATAGGCTAAGTATTTAGAAGAAAATCAATACCAAAGTTTTTTTCCTTTTTAGGAGGAATTCCTGGTATATCTTCGAGAAAAATATCTGAATATTCATTTACAACTAAAACTGATTCGAGATTCAGGGTCTCGGAACTAGAATCCTTAATATGAATAAGATGATAGACACATCCTCTAGATATCATTTTTCGTGCCCGAAGGTAGGAAACAAGCTGACCCCTAAAAGAAGATACACTACCCTTCCACCCAAGGATGGGTTCATTCGAAAAATAAAATTAGACTATTCTGTTTCTATAGTCGACTGTGGTATAGCAGTAATAAAGCCAATCCACGCTGATAATTATATCAAAATCAATCATCTCTAATTCAATTAAGTCTGCTGAGGTGAATTTCTAAAATATCATAACTGGGCAATTCTTGTATACCTACCGGGCTATGATGGTTTTACCCACTAGGGTAGAGACTGAAAAGGGCTCTACTAGAATTTTGGAACTAACTCCGAAATCAACTGCTATATATACAAGTGACAAAAGATAAAAAAGCTCTTGGATCTAGCAAAGCATAAACATGCACATGAAAGATCTGTAACGTACCGATAACCACATTAGGAGAATTTTCCTAATCTTGTTGGGACTAAAGAGCATAGAGATGATTTGGGCGTTTCCTAATAGTAGCACTGGAGGTGGCACCCTGCTGATTTGGGTGATCGAATTGAGCTGAGAAACGATTATATTGACCCTGAGGACCTAGCTGAGGATATTCTCTAACTCTGTGGCCTGGCCTACCACATCCAAAAAATTACCACTGCCAGCTCTGCAAATACCCTGATAGTGATTGCCACAAGTCAGGCAAAGAGAATAGATGAGGGCATTGCTAACATTGCCCTGGGACTTAGAGCCTGGAGCTCTATCTTTTTTACCCTCTATGAACTTAGGAACTGGAGTACTTGCTGAAGGAGCTGGAACTTATGACTTAGGACAAAACTGAGAATGGTTTCCTCCTTCCGACTTAGGCTGAGCAAAGTTGAAACTACCTGTCTTTGTTCTTTTATTTGCTTCTCCCTTCTCTTAATATTCTGCTCCTCTATCTGTTGAGCATAAGTCATGACCCTAGATAAAGTCATGTCACTATTCAGCATGACGGATCTACACTCATTAACCACGCTATCATTTACCCTTGAAAAAAACTTACTCATCTTAGCCCTGCTATCTGCAACCACATGAGGGGTATATCTGGCTAATTGAGTAAACTTAAGAGAATACTCTTTCACATTCATATTACCCTGCCTGAGGTTGATGAATTCCAACACCTTAGCTTCTCTAAGCTCTAAGGGAAAGAATCTATCAAGGAAAGCAGAAGCAAACACCTCTCACTCAACTGGCTCTACATCATCTGCCTTCTCTAATTTCCACTGCTTGAACTAAGTGTGAGCTACATCCTACACCTGATATATAGCTATCTTAGCACTCTCACTAGGAGTAACCCCCATTATGTCTGTAACCTTCTGCACCTGATCTAGGAATTCCTGAGGGTCCTTGTCTGTCTTAAATCCAAGAAAGAATGAAGGATTTATTCGGGTGAAGTCCCAAATCATGGTTGCAGCTGAATTGGCCACTGGATTGGCTAGAATGACAACTGGTCATTCATTCTGAGCAATAACTAACTGACCAAGAGTAGTGAATGCGGCTCTGAACTCCGCATGAGAAACATGTTTGTCCAAGGGATCTTCTCGGATAGGTTGGGTTTTTCTCTTGGAAGGCATGTTCTGAAATAAGGAGAAGAAATAAATTAGACTGAGAAATTGACTTGATATTTCTCTCACTGGCACGACATGAATACTAAAAGAAGGGAAACTGTTCCTAAAATATCTTATAGCCATAAATGTGGCGCGCAACACACCCATGCACAAGACTCTACTAGATGCGACTTTCAGACTTCCTAGGACATTATTGAAACTTAGGCTCTGATACCAAGTTTGTAACACCCCGAATTTGGTACCCGAAATGCTATACGGTGCTCATGAACCCGTAGGACCATAAGCTAACCCATGATTGATATCTGTACCTATATACTGCATAATATACTGAATAATATAGTAATATAAACTGAAAGGCCATAAGGTTCACATAACTGAAGTAAAACATAACATCTAAATAGGGTATGAAATACCTAAAACAATTGTAATAACTGTCTGAACATAATAATATGGAAAGCCTCTAACTGACTGAACTGTCTAAGTAAGGAGTTGATGGGACATGTCCCCAACTAATAAACTAATTAATGAGATAATAGAGAAATAATCAAGTCCTCGAAGGATGAGGACTCACTTCTAACTCTGACTGCTAATATATAGAATCTACTGATGCTCTGAACCTTGTGTCTCCGAACCTATGCTATAAGACACTATAGCGCAAATACGTTAGTACTTTGAGTATACTGATATGAATGTGAGATAGGATGAATGTATGGGGTTCATATGCATGAACAATACTTGCTAACTTACTAATATAAACATAAGAATACATGCATGCATACATAGTAACTATATCTGAAATCATGATAACAAATTATGTTAATGTCTAACATGACTAACGACTGAATTCTGATAACTGATAACATGAGTGATTGTATCTAACAGTCCTGAATCTGATGAAACTAGCTGAGTTCCTTACTGTATCTGAGTTGACTGTATCTGACAGGCCTGAATTCTGAAGAACTATCTGAGTTCTTTTACTGAGACTGTGGAAGGTAGTCATCTAACCGACATTCCCCAAATGATACATTAGAGCTGAATTAGGGTCTAATCTATGCCCTGATTGGAAGGGTGTAAATACCACACCACTGGTAAGGACAACGTGTGAGTAACCCTAATATAATAGATAATTCTAGTGAGAATAGTGAGAACCCTCATATAGCAGGTTAAGCCACCTCATCTACCCTCATATAGCAGGCTATGATATTTCAACCTATGATGGCTACATAGTTCTGGAATGCAAGGATTGCTTCTAAGAATCACACCCTCATATAACAGGTGAGTTCCCATCCTTGCGTTCTCTCGGTGCTAATTTCTACTCCCACCTAAATAGACAATGAACATGATTTACTGAACTAAACATGGACTGAGTTACTGACTTCCATTGACTGATGGAATACTACTGATATCTAACAACTGACTGAGTTCATGAGATCATGGAGATTTCTTGAGTCATAAGACTTTCTGAAGTCTAAGGATCATAGCTTGAATGAGAGTATCATGAAAATATGACCTGGCTCTGGCACACAACTAATATTTCGGGTACAAGTACCCCCAGGACTCGATGGAAAGAAACTGACAAAGCATGACTTTCTTGAATACATGACTCATATCATAATCCATAATACATTTGTTGAAGCATTTCATCAAACATGTGATTTGCATAAACTTGTACATACATGGGGATTTCATGATATCATGCTAGTTGGACATTTTTTTTCATCTAGGCATTCAATCAAACACATGGTAGTCATAGTATGTGTAAACAACATTATACAATAATAAAAACATTATGATTAAATTCTAATTTCATCATTCAAGGGTTTAGTCATAGGTTAGCATGAATTTATATCTGTACTAATCAAACCCATATATAATTTATCACCCAATCATGAAATAGAATTCGATTACTCATTATCAACATGAACAAGATCAGTCCAATCATGAAATTCATAAAAGAAATCCATCAACTTAAACTTTGAAAAGAGATTCTTAGGCTTCATGGATGGAAGAAGTTCATAAATGAACACTATGCATACCTGGATTGAGTTTTCTTAAAGTTTTTAAACTTGAAGAATTTTAATCTCTTAGTTCTTGAAGAAGATTTGAATTTTGATCTTGGAAATTAACGTTAGAGAGAAAACCCTAATTTTGTTGTGGTACAAGAGTAATAAATTTCTGAGCTTTGGTCGTTTATAATTGGGTACATAAATGGGTGGTCAAAGACCGAAAAAACCCTTTGTAAAATGGCTTTAATTTGCTGAATCGGGACCTGCGACCGTCCGTTGCTAGGGTGATTGTCCGTCGTTTCGACCGTTGTATGTGGACCAAGAAAAAGGCTTAATGCCTAAGTAGCGATGGCCTGGGCGATGGTCCATCAGAGGTTCGACGGTTTGTCAACCTGCCCATCACAACTTATCTAGAAGGTGGCCTCACTGTTTCCCATGCAACAGCCTGAGCGATGGTCCATCGCTAGTCCAACGATCCGTCGGCCTAGGCCTTCGCTCCTAGGCAGAAGGTAGTCACACTGCCTCGTTGCGACGGTCCATCGGCCTCACGTTGCACTTGGGCGGTTTTACTACCTTCTGTATTTTGGTTATAGCTTTCTCTTCCGATGTTAGATTTTGATGAAATTGGTATAATTGGAAAGATAATTCAATTTATCACATGATAAAAAGTGAAAATATTAAAAATACCACATGTACAAAAGTATATTCATCTTTCTAAGTAAGTTTCTAACATTTTTTAGATGAGTTCAAGCTAGAAAAAAGTACAGGGTATTACAAAATTGTCCAATCTAGATGAACTACGTACACCTGATTCTCCTCTCTCGGGGGTGAGATACGTAGGCAGCCCTTTCAGGGTTCGGTAATCTTATTTTAAAAATTCAAAAAAAAATTCTCCACTCTTTATTAGAGTATGTGTTTCATATACATCTTTAAAAGAAAACTACGAAAAGATTTTACATTAATAGTTTCAAGTTTCATTTTCATATTAAATTCAAAATCAAAAAGCCAAAAAGATTTTTCTTTATTAGTCATAGGTTTCATTTTTTATAGGGATGTTAAAGCTGAAAAATTCAAAAAGATTTTCGTTGATTCTTTTGACAATTTGTTATTTTGTTTCAATAAAAAGAAAAGAAAAAATAAAAAAAGAAAGAGAGTTTGATTGGCCATGTTGTGCCACCTGATTCTCCTCTCTTGGGAGTGAGATACGTAGTTTCTTAGGTTCGGTGACCTTTTCAGAAAGTAAAAAAAGAGGTTTTGAAAAAAAAAGTTGAACTCTGACATATTTGTTGCCTCTTGTTCATTGCTTTATGATGGTTGGTTTGTGTCATCCTGATTGGTCTTTCATATCACTCCAAATCCAAGGAAGGGTTAGTCGTGTCCAACAAGGATATAGAGAGTGACCTCATGAATCAAACAAAGAGTCAAGAAAATGAGAGTTTAAAGGAAGAGAATTTGAGACTAAGGCAACAAATAATGGAAATGTATTGAGCTTGGGCCAGTGGGCTGCTGGGCTATGAAGATGTTTCATATAAAAACTAGGGCATGTTTTTAAGTGTTAACCTTTATCCAAGCTTTGAGCCATCAAAGTTTGGTGAGCTTGATGGACAGAAAGATTCTATAAAATATTTGGGATGACATTGCAATCAATCAAGGAACACTGGAGAAAAAAAGAAGGAAAATACACCTATTGTCATGCTCGGGACAAAGCAGAGTTTGAGAGGTCCAACCCACTAATACTTTCAGCCTCAATCCCGAGCTTACATATTAGATCCACATAACTACTTGTAACAAGGTTCCTTTCACCAAAATCCAAGAAATCCCATTTTACTTCCTCAATATCCTTTGAATAATGCACAGTCGTATGCTCATCCGTCTTTCTCTCCACAATGGCATGCCCCGGTTTCTCAACGTCATCCTTGATCCCCATAAATTTACCTAGGAACCTCAAAATCCAAGTTTCATCCGAGGCTAGAGTTTGCAATGAGGAGGAAGGCAAAGGATAATTTCACGCCAATTGGGGAGTCCTATACCAGTTTGTTCTAGACATTGAGACAATGGGGCATGATTACTTCTATCCTTGGGTATACTCCCAACTCATATTCAATATTTTTTATCCTAATGTACGGTGTTCTTATCATTCTAATATGCAAGGTCACAGTACTTAAGATTGTCATATTTTGAAAAAAGAAATAGAGAAAATAATCCAAGAAAAATTGATTATGGTGCAAAACATTAGCACCTTAACCGTCCCATAGGGTTCTTTGCCAGCACGTGGTACTGCACGATATTTGGGAAGCAATGAGTTAAGCATAGGGACCCAAAACTTATTTGTTGAAGGGAATGTGTCTGATCGTGGTGGAAGCTTTAGTCATGCTTATATGCAAACCATTGGCTAAGTTGTCAGGCTGAGAAATTGAGAAGTCACCCTCTCCCTACTAGGGAGAGGTATGGTAGTTGTTTTTTGTTTTCTCTTCCATTTTTTGAATTATTTCAGGGTTGTAGTTCGGCATCTATCTTGTTTAGTCCCTTTATCGTTTATGTTCAAACCCTTCTATCTTTTATTTTAACTAAATGAAGTGTCCTTTTCTCTTTGTATTTTAAATATATGTTGTTTGTTTTCTATATATAGTACATTTTATGTTGATTCTAGTGATATGACATGCGTGCGAAATTTTTAGCCGGATCTTAAAATTCAATTCAACCATGAAACATTGAATCAGAAGGCTAAGGTTAGAAAAAGCATCTGAGAAAATAGGTAGAGTGTTGAGACATTTGGTGACAAGTGACAGCTCCCAAGCGCAATGCAAGTGTACATGGTCTTATCAAGTAATATAGTGGCTTCAAAGAAGCCCAAGTATCGATCTCTCAGGGACTTGCGTTCTCCGCCTATCTAATTCTAGTCTAACTAATTGAGAAAAAATAAACAACAAGAGACTTTGTAATTTTGTAAATTAAAAATAAAATAAATAATGCGGGAAAATAAAAATCTTGGGACAATCAATGGAGAAAATCCCAGGGTTAAAGCACTTCGAACAATCATACTATGTTATTGAATTTCACTCGTCAACTTGCTTATCGTGGTTGTTGGTTCGTAAGGTTAATTGCATAATCATGGTTTCCCAACTTATAATCTTTTACCTAATATAGACATTACAACTACATCGTTGAGCAGGGATGTAATAATCCAATTAAGTTAATTAAGGCTATCATCCAACGTATGAATCAAGTAAGGCGTCAAAGTACATCCCTGTCCTAGACGCTAAGTTTAATTTTTTATTTTATAAAAGAATAAAAACCCAAACTTTATTTATTCCCATGTTCTATCTCCCTATTCCCTCTTCCGAGATCAAAAGTTTGACAATATATGTATTCTAAGGGCCGCGAATTATTAAAATAATTATAACAACAATAAACAAACAACCAAGTATGATAAGCAACAATTAACGAATTTAATCCAAAATGATAGTACTCATGTTCTTGGCTTTAACCAAGGAAAGAGTGTTTAACCTTGAAAGAAAATATTCATCATCCAATCCCTTGAAATGATGATACAAACCATTAAATTTTGAAAGAAAATATGTTGTTGAAGTTATAATAATGTAAGACAAGTATTACGCAGTATAATTGTGATCGGTTTTCAAATAATTTTTTTAAAAAAATTAAGTTTCATTAACCCGACCCGACCCAACCTAACAAAAATAATAAAAAAATCAAAACACACACACCTAACCCTGAACCCGTGATCTTATCAGCTACACCCACACCCATACCCGCCAACACGCAGCAACACACACACATCATGATCTAGTCTGGCTAGGTACTCCGGCGACTGCTCCTGCTCTACTCCAGCGATGACAGCTCGGGTATAATGCTATTGTTGCATTGCTTTTTTGATTTTTTGAGATTCCTGAATTCCTTTTATGGTTTAGTTTGTTATTTTAGAAATGGGTTTCACTTGATTGAAGTTATTCATGGTAGAAATCCCTTAAAATTTGATTCTTTTGAATCTTTATCTATGAAATTTTGAGGTTGTTGATTTGCTATTATGGTAGCTTTTGATATGGGTTTTGTGGTGTTGAAGTTATTATTGGTTGAAATTCCTCAAATTTGGAATCTCTAGTTGTGATTTGTTGAGATTGTTGATTTACTTTTATGGTTTTAGTATCTTTAGTAGATTTTAGTATCTTTAGTATCTTGAAATCCCTAATCTAGTATCTTTAAGTTAGATTTTCTCTAAAGTTTACGAATTTGAATTTGAATTACCTAAATTTTGGTTAGTCTTGACATTTACTAGCTTTTGAGTTTTTATAATTTTACTATTTGACAGATTCCTAAACCGGTATAAGGATTGCTTTGCTATTTTTTCTGGTAACCTCTTATCGATCTCTTTCACTTTAATTTAGGCCAAGAAAAGGTAAGTTGTTATCTTCTTGTTATTGTTCATATTGAAGTCTAGTGAAGCCGTGTGTGGCCTTGTTTGATTCACTAGCATTGTTGTTATCTTCTTATTATTGTTCATATTGAAGTCTAGTGAAGCCGTGTGTGGCCTTGTTTGATTCACTAGCATTGTTGTTGACATCTTATTGGTCTTGTTGTTTCTTGTTTTGAATGTGATTTGTTTAATTTGGTAACTTAGTTAGTTGGAAATGGTTAAGTGTAGGGACTTTAAAGGGGATTGTTTTGTTTTGAATGTGGCTTGGTAGGTGACTTAATTGGTTAAAAATAGTTAAGTGTAGGGACTTTAAAGGGGTTTTTTTTGTTTTGAATGTGGTTTGGTAGGTGACTTAGTTGGTTGAAAATGGTTAAGTGTAGGGACTTTAAAGGAGTTTTTTTGTTTTGAATGTGGTTTGGTAGGTGACTTAGTTGGTTGAAAATGGTTAAGTGCAGGGACTTTAAAAGGGATTTTTTTGTTTTGAATGTGGTTTGGTAGGTGACTTAGTTAGTTGAAAATGGTTACGTGTAGGGACTTTAATGGGGATTTTTTCATTTTGAATGTGTTTTGGTAGGTGACTTGGTTGAAAATGATTAAGTGTAGGGACTTTAAAGGGGTTTTTTTGTTTTGAATGTGGTTTGGTAGGTGACTTAGTTGCTTGAAAATAGTTAAGTGTAGGGACTTTAAAGGAGATTATTTTGTTTTGAATGTGGTTTGGTAGGTGACTTAGTTGGTTGAAAATGGTTAAGTATAGATACTTTAAAAGAGTTTTTCTTTGTTTTGAATGTGGTTTGATAGATGACTTAGATGGTTGAAAATGGCTAAGTGTGAGGACATTAAAGGGGATTTATTTGTTTTGAATGTGGCTTGGTAGGTGACTTAGATGGTTAAATATGGTTAAGTGTAGGGACTTTAAAGGAGATTTTTTTGATTTGAATGTGGTTTGGTAGGTGACTTAGTTGGTTGAAAATGGTTAACTATAGGGACTTTAAAGTGAATTTTGTGTTTTGAATGTGGTTTTGTTTTGATACTTTGTTGGTTGAAAATGGTTAAGTGTAGGGACTTTAAAAGAGATTTTTTCGTTTTAAATGTGGTTTGGTAGGTGACTTAGTTGGTTGAAAATGGTTAAGTGTAGGGACTTTAAAGGGGATTTTTTTGTTTTGAATATGGTTTGGTAGGTGACTTAGTTGGTTGAAAATGGTTAAGTGCGAGGACTTTAAAGGGGATTTATTTATGTTTAATGTGGCTTGGTAGGTGACTTAGTTGCTTGAAAATGGTTGAGTGTAGGGACTTTAAAGGAAATTTTTAATTTTGAATGTGATTTAGTCGGTGACTTAGTTGGTTGAAAATGCTTAAGTGTAGGGACTTTAAAGGAGATTTTTCGTTTTGAATGTAGCTTGGTAGGTGACTTAGTTACTTGAAAATGGTTAAATGTAGGGACTTTAAAGTGGATTTTGTGTTTTGAATGTAGTTTTGTTTTGATACTTAGTTGGTTGAAAATGGTTAAGTGTAGGGACTTTAAACAGGATTTATTTGTTTTGAATGTGGTTTTGTAGGTTATTTAGTTGGTTGAAAATGGTTAAGTGTATGGACTTTAAAGTGGATTTTGTGTTTTGAATGTGGTTTTGTTTTGATACTTAGTTCGTTGAAAATGGTTAAGTGTAGGGACTTTGAAAGGGATTTATTTGTTTTGAATGTGGTTTGGTAGGTGACTTAGTTGGTTGAAAATGTTTGAGTGTAGGGGGTTTAAAGGAGATTTTTTTGTTTTGATGTGGCTTGGTAGGTGACTTAGTTGCTTGAAAATGGTTAAGTGTAGGGACTTTAAAGGGGATTTTTTTATTTTGAATGTGGCTTGGTAGGTGACTTAGTTGCTTAAAAATGGTTAAGTATAGAGACTTTAAAGGGATTTTTTTTTGAATGTGGTTTGGTATGTAATTTAATTGAATTTTTGTGACTTGATCTAATTAGTTAAATCTGATTGATTGCATAGATGGAACCTGATTATAGCTGGATATATCAATGGAACAATGATAATAGAATGGATATTAGGAAGGAATTTGTTGAAGGTGTCAAAAGATTTGTTGAACATGCTAAGACACTTGATGTTTGGAAACGTTTTGGGGCTATTCGTTGTCCTTGTGTTAGATGTGATGGTATAAATCTTGTAAGTGAAGAAGTTGCAAAGGAACATCTTTATAGAAAGGGGTTTCACGATGACTTTTTAAGATTGCGTGGTATTATGGTGATGTTGCACAAAATAACTTTGTTGTTGGAGAAAGTAGTAGGTCTGCAGGGCATAATGAATATCAAGATACTAGGATGACAGAAATGGTGCACGATGCTTTTGGGATGTAACACGTGGGAGACTTTAGGGAAAATGTCAAAGATATTCCTAATAGCGAAGCGGGCAAATGATAGACCTAATTAAAGAGTTAGTTGACCCCGACTTGGAGGTTCCTGATTCTTTCTATAAGGCAAAAAGATTGGTGTCAAAGTTAGGTCTATCCTCGGTTAGAATTGATTTTTGTGAAACTGGCTACATGTTATACTTTAAGGAAGATACTAACCTAGTGTCCTGTAAGTTTTGTCAGAACCCTCGATAGAAGCGTAGTTCTAGTGGAAATTAAATTGCTATTAAGGCGATTTATTAGTTTCCTTTAATACCAAGGTTGAAGAGGCTGTATGCTTCAAACAACTCAGATCCTCATATGAGATGGCACAGTGAAACTAGAAGGCCTGCTGGTGTTATATGTCATCCATCTGATGGAGAGGCTTGGAAGCATTTTGATGCAACTTATCCAGATTTTGCAGCTGAGCCACGAAATATTCGTTTGGGATTATGTGTGGATGAGTTCTCTCCTTTTTCAGTTGGTGCTGCGCCATATTCATGTTGGCCTGTATTTATCACCCCTTATAATCTTCCTCCTGAAATGCTGATTACTAGTCCCTATATATTTTTAAATTGTGTTGTTTCTGGACCGCGTAATCCAAAAAGCGGAATAGATGTCTACTTGCAACCTTTGATCGATGAACTTTAAATTTTATGGCATGAGAGGGTTAAAACTTGGGACATCGTACATACATAGAATTTCAATCTGCGTGCATATCTAATGTGGACTGTTAATGATTTTCCTTCTTATAGAATGTTGTCTGGATGGATAACAGCTGGAAAGCTGGCTTGTCCATACTGCATGGAAAAAATAAAATCTTTCACATTGAGACATGGCAGGAAAAATTAATGTTGATGTCATACATACTGAGAAGAACTATTTTGACGACTTGTTCAACATAGTTATGGATGTCACCGGCAAAACAAAGGATAATCCTAAGGCCATACTTGACTTACCAGAATATTGCAACCGCAAAGAATTACACTTATAGTAGGGGCCTAACGGCGATGTTCTTAAGCCCAAGGCTAGTTTTAGATTCAAGTAGGACCAAAAGAATCAAATACGTAAGTGGGTTCAAAGTTTGAAGATGCCCGATGGATATGCCTCAAATTTGGGAAAGAGGGTTGATATGACACAAGGAATCTTGCATGGAATGAAAATCCATGATTTTCATATTTTCATGGAAAAATTACTTCCAATTGCTTTTATTGGTTTACCTGAAAACATATGGAAACCAATAGTAGAGATCAGTTTGTTCTTCAAAAACTTATGTGTCACCACATTAAAAGAGGAAAACCTAGCGCGAATGGAAAGTAATATTGTTGTTATCACCAACAAGCTGGAAAAGATTTTCCCGCCAGCGTTCTTCGATGTGTTGGAATATCTTCTCATTCACCTTATGCATGAAGCTCGGCTAGACAGTCTAGTTCAAACTAGGTGGATGTATCCATTCGAACAGTAAGCATTTACAACATATTTAAATTCAGACATATCTTTTTTAAATATAGTAAACATCTAACCTTAAAATTGTACAGGGGAATTAGAAAATTGAAAAGGGGTTCCAAAAATAAATATAGGGTGGAAGACTCTATAGTTGAGGAATATCTTGTAAGAGAAACTTCTCAATTTTGTTCATACTACTTTCGTGATGAAGTTTTTTGTTCATGAAACCGACTGAATCGTCATCAAGATGATGTGAATGAGCCTCATTTGCAATCGAAATCAATTTTCAATCAATCTGGTGTAAGTGTAAAAAGACCATACCTCTACATCTTACTCCCACGGTGAGTAAATCAACAACTTTGTATGTCTTGCTGAATTTCCTGAAAATTGAGCCCTTTCTGAAGTAAGGAGATTAAAATTTTAACATATCTTAATTGTTTACTCATTCCGTTACAAAACTAATTGTGTTTCGCATGTTGGATGTTCAGTTTATATAAGATTCAATTCCATAAAAATCAAGTGTATGCACCTTTGCAACATGGTTTAAAAATGAGATTCGTAAGTGTAATAATATTTCTACAAAGTTTAAACATTTACACATTCCTCAACAAATATATATATATATATATATATATATATATATATATATATGTATTATATTTTTAGGTACATCATTCACCAAATGCAGCCGCATACGATCAACTCTTGAGAGATATTTCTTTGGGTCCAGTTGAAGCTAATGCAATGTCCCAATATAAAGTAAATGGGTTTAAACGGAAAAGCACTCCAGAAAAAGAAAAACAAACAATAGTAGTGTTTGGGTTAAGGGTGATGATGATGTTGATTACTTTGGCATCATACACGAGATCTTAGAACTGGAGTATGATAGTTTCCCAATAAAAAAAGTTGTCCTCTTTCAATGTAAGTGGTTTAATCCAAGCACAAGACACACAAGAGTACATAAGGAGCATAACATCAAAGAAGTGAAGAACAATAGGTCGTATCCTATTTACGATCCATTTGTTCTAGCGCAAAATTCTAAACAAGTGTATTATGCTCCTTATCTGTTGCGCAATGAAAAGTCTGATTGGTGGGCTGTAATCAAAACAATGTCTATAGGCCAGGTGGAAGTTGAGAATATGTTGGAGACTGCGTATCAAAATGAAATGCAGATTGATCACCAGCCAGTGGACGTTGAATTAGGGGACGGTTTGAATTACCCAAAAAAATATTTAAAGAACTTATATTGTGGAAGAAAAGGTTGAGTGGGTAGGAGATGAGGAAACCTCCGAAGAGGGTGAATGGTATAGTGGAGAGTCTTTAGAAGAGGAGGATTAGTTGTGTAAGTTGTATTTATTATGTATTGATGTCTTTATGCTTTGTACTATATATTTACCTTTATGTTTCTTGTTTAAGATTGACATGTAATATGCTGTTTAAGATTGTTGTTTTCACTTTTTCATGATTTATATAGTAATAAATATTTTCTTGTCTATATCTCGTGTTGTTGGAGCGATTTGAAATGTGAATTAGTAACTTGAAATTAGTTACTTGGAATGTTTTCCTATATATTCATTTTGTAGGAACTAACTACTTGTTAACTTATCATAATTTAGATGTCAGACAGAGGTGAAAAGGGTAAGGGAAAAGTTGATACTACGAAACCCAAAAATAAAAGATAACCTCCGCCTTATAGACAACCGACAGGTATTCATATATCTGAGGGTCGATTTGCTGACATGACAGCGCGACTCTCATATTCTAGGTCATCCGAGGATTAAATACCTACTCCTACGCATGTGGGGCCAATTAATGGGTCTACACCGACTCATTCTACTCCTATGACTGTGCCATCGAAAGCACGATACGATCGGATGACCGCTGGCCCATCCAGACATCTACCATCATTGTTACCCTCATGCAGTAGTCACGCAGCTTTGCAGAGTGATTCTGCTGGATCTATTGGATTGTTAGATCTTCATCTTGGAGGCACTTCATTTGGTGCTTCAGATCCTCCCATGCCAGTGCATCCATCATCACTTACTTGGCAGCCAGGAGACAAAGATGATTCTGGGAGGATTTATCTTGTTCCATTTGCGAGAGGATAAGATTTCTAAATATAATAACGTTATTCATTTTTTCATTACTATATTATTATGCTATATGAAATTACTATTTGATCTTGTATTGTAGGTTTAGGATGGATGCTGGAGTTGAAAAAAAGGTGCGAATATGCATTTCTCAGCACTTCAACGCCTACTGGACCAGTTGGCAAAAGGTTTCAAAAATTGACAGAGAAAGAATATTTGAAGAATTTAAGGTAAGGCTTTAACTTATCTACTACTTATTAACCCTTTGTTAGAACAAAAGATTGAATATTATATTTTTATTGTAGAAATTTTACTGGTGGGATGATGCAAATACATTTCTTATAAATAGGAACTTTTTCATAAGATGTAGAGCCAGATTTAACGATCTCTTGGATTATGCCCAAACCAAATTGATTAAACCTAAATGGATTCCTGAAGCTGCATGGCAACAGTATCTTCGCCATTGGAGTAGCCAAGAATACCAATTATTGAGGGAAAAAGGAAAGAAAGCCCGGGCATCATCCAAGGGTGGCTCTTTACATACTGCAGGTACTAGAAGTACTCTTGTTGTGCTGGAAAAATTGGTATGTAACTTTTACAGTTTTAATTGTTTTCTTCTATTTAAATTTTTTAATTATTTAAACGTTGATAATTCTGTCATATGCATGAAAAAGAAAAGGGTAGGAAAATACCAACTGATGAGCTATTCGAGGAGAATCATCTAAGAAAGAAAAAGAACCCGACTGATGAAGATGTCTGGGTTGAAACTCGTGCAAAAGCTTTCCACGTAAGAAATAAATTTTGAATTTATGAATCTTTTTCTCAAAGTTGATATTATTCAATTATAACTACTTAAATATTTTTTGACTTTTAGTATAAACTTTACTTTGAATATAGGACGAATATACGCGTCTTGTTGGTGAGTATTGTAGTAGTCAGCCTCCTGAAAGTTATGGTGACCTAATACCCTAAAATGTAGAGGAGGAGTTATGGGCAAAAGTTGTGGGTCCTGAAAATAGAGGCCATTTCTACGGATACAACAAAAAAATTTGGCGATAATATTAGGTGTTCGTCTGGCGCTGCATACTCTAGCTCTTCAGTTGATAGAGAAACCATTGAAAAACTAGAAAATACGGTTTCTAAACTCACTGAAGAGCTTTCAGCATAGAGAGAGAAAGGTTTGCTAAACAGAGAGAGAGGCAGAAGAAGACGGATGAGGCAACAACATCACAAATCAGGATGCTGCAGCAGCAGTTCAGCTCTTTCATTCAGACTGCAAGGGTTATTCCTCCGTGTCCTGGTGATGCAGTTCGGGCTGTAAAAGGTCTAGGCCCCCTAGTTGATTTCAGCACGAATGAGGATATGGAAGACGAGGACGAATTTGATGATGATGAATTTTAGTTTTTTGATCTTTGTATGTGTTGTACTTTGAATTTAGACATTTTGTTGTTTGGAACTATTGTTGTAGTTTTTTTATACTCACTTTTGTTGAACATTTTGTATGTGTTGTACACTTTTGAAAGTATTTATATTTATTTTTTTGTTGTTGTTGCTGCTGTATTTACATTTGGTTACTATTGTATTGCATTGTTGTTGTTGCATGTTGTATTTGGATTTTAATTTCTTTCTTAAATTCCCAGAAAAACCGACCACAAGTGGTCGGTTTTGAATTTTTTTTGCAGAAAACCGGCCACAAGTGGTCGATTTTATATTAAATTTAATTAATTAATAAAGTTAATATAAAATCGACCACCTGTGGTCACTTTTTATAAAATTAATTAATTAAATTTAATATAAAACCGACCACTTGTGGTTGGTTTAATATTAAAATTAATTATTTAATTTAATTAAAAACTGACCATTTGTGATTGATTTTGTTTCCTAATTTTTTTTTTAATTTTAATAAAATAATAATGAATTTTAAAAATATATATATATTTTTAAAAAAACCGATCACTTGTGGTCGGTTTTTAAAAACCTACTACTACTTTACCGACCACACACTTTTTTTAGTAGTGTTATAACGTAATGGGTACAAGAAGCAAATTACGCTCACTCTCACAAAGAATTCACAAGTTACATATAATGAACCATAGGCTTGCCCTTAGTGTAATGCTCCACTAATATCAGAATGATGAACTTAGGATCAATTAGGACTTTTTCGGATTGTAATGTAGGCTAAGGGACGGGTAGGAACTATTTTGGCCACGAATAGTGACTAACCTCTCTAAGCACTTTAATATACTACATTAACATTTAAAACACATCTCAAATAACCAAATTACACCATTTTTGTCTACCCTCTTTTTTTATTTTTGCCCCATCTCTTTTAAGCATTTTCACAAACACTTGGTGGGCATATAGGTTATTACCACAAAAATCATTTTTTTTCTTTTTTCACAATCATGGCAATATTTCTATTATCAATTATATTACATTAATCCACTAAACATCAATTTTCAATACCAATAACTTTTACCTTGGGACATCAACTTCACCTTTTTCTTTAATTTCTCAAAACTCCTTACTAAATCAATTTTTTTCAATTAAAGCACTTAGGAGCCGTTTGGATCAAATTATGGTCTATCAAAGAAGGGATTAGGCTACATTATGAGGATACCAAAGAAAAAGCTAAAGGCTCAATGGGGTTAACTAGGATAATGCACAAAGAAAGGTAAAAAGAAGGTAGAAAACAAAGCTATCAAAGAAATGCCTAAATCATTTCCTAAATCCACATTCTTTATTTCGCTTCACACACACACCGGACAAGTTCTAGACATCACATGCAACAAGAAATATACAAAAATCTCTCACGCATATGGCACATGCTCAACTCAATAGGATCATCATAGACTCCCAACCAAATAATAGCTTGAATTCAAAATTAAGCAAACAAAACTAGAGTCACAAACTTGAGCCTAAGAATCTCAAAAATAACAATTCATACAATTCAACATGCTTTTACAAACAAACCAACTTGCATCATGTAATAAAAAATAGCACCAACCAGAATATCTCACTTATTTCTAACCTAAATTTTTTTAAATTGAGCCAAAAATTGGAAATTTCCCCACCCCACACTTAAAAATCTACTTTGTCCCCAAAGTGAATTTAAAAGTAAAAGATAAAAATACTCACTGAGGCCTCTAGGCCTAGCTAGTAGTATCTTCAAATAAATGAGATCCATGGAACCTCACACTTAATCTTTTCCATGCTTAAAGCTCAATATTATGGTACTCAGACCTGTGACTCAACCAAAAACAAAAACTACGTGAAGTAAAAAAAAAACTAAAAACTAAAAAGAAAACATACCCTAGCTTGGGTCTCCTCCCAAGAAGCGCCTAATTTAGTGTTGCGGCACGACCCATTCAACTTTTTCCTCCACCTTGAGGATTTGAATTTTACCCCTAACATAGTATCCATCTTCTTTCCTCACTCATATGGAGGTCGTACAAAGATTAAGGAACCAAGTAATGGATAATGAATGATAAACCACTCGGCCTTGAAGTGAGATGTGTTTTGATGTTGCTTATCTGGTGTAAAATCAAGAGTATAGGATTCTTGTTCCTCATCTTCACACTCTTCCACTATTTTAGATGATTTCACAGACAAGACATCATCTAAAATAATGTAGAAAAGTGTTTCGAATGCGGCCCAACAAATCCTACTTCAAAATTTACACAATCTACTACACACTCACTTTTATTCACCTTCTCAATTTCAATCTCAAGATCAAGATGACAATCGAGTGGCTGCGATTCTTGTGTTTGCTCCATACATTGGCTAATATCCTCCCAATATATTTCTTTGCTTAGCCACTGTAGATGTGGTGGCAGTGGCTCCATCATAATTTCCATAATATTAGTTTTCGAGTATTCAGACTCTCTCAAATTATCCGTATTATATTGTGAAGGTCCCATTCATGCACTTCCATCAAAATCTGGACAATAAGCCGCTTTATGTGGTCCCCCACTAAAACAACAAAAATCATTATCACTTGAAAACCATCTATCCTAGGATGACATATCAAGAAGTGTGATAAAAAGAGAAATAAAAGAAAATAAAAATAAACTAAAGAAAAACTATTTACAACTCAATATAGAAAAACTAAATATAAGATAGTTGCCTAATAAGAAGTCCTCGGCAATGGCGCCAAAAACTTGACAACGCCCAAGCACACACGTAAATGTACGTGGTCTTATCAAGTAATATAGTGGCTTCAAAGAAGCACAAGTATCAATCTTTCAGGGACTTGCGTTCGCCACCTATCTAATTCTAGTCTAACTAATTGAGAAAAAAAAAACAAAAAGAGAGTTTGTAATTTTGTAAATTAAAAATAAAATAAATAATGCGGGAAAATAAACATCTTGGGACCTCTTGGAAACCCTAGATTAACTTGGAACATCATTAGAGGCTACCACAACTTCTTTTTAGGTTTTATTATTCTTTAGTTTAGTTTTTTTTTCATGGTTTGTATCATCATTCCAAGGGATTGTATGATGAATATTTCCATTCAAGGTTAAACCCTCTTTCCGGGGTTAAAGCCAAGAACATGAGTACTATTATTTTGGATTAAATTCATTAATTTTTGCTTATCATATTTGGGTATTAGTTTATTCTTGTTTTAATTATTTTAAGGATTCGCGACCCTTAGAATACATATATTGTCAACCTTTTGATCTCGGGAGAGGGAATAGGGAGATAGAACATGGGAATAAACGAAGTTTGGGTTTTTATTCTTTTATAAAATACAGAATTAAACTTAGCGTCTAGGGCAGGGATGTACTTAAATGCCTTACTTGATTCATACGTTGGATCACAGCTTTAATTAATTTAATTGGATTATTACATTTCCTCTCAATGATGTAGCTGTAATGTCTATTAGGTAAAAGATTATAGGTTGGGAAACCATAATCATGCAACCAACCCTACGAATCACCAACCGCGATAAGCAAGTTGACGAATGAAATTCAATAACATAGTATGATTGTTCGAAGTGATTTAACCCTGGGCTTTTCTCCATTGATTGTCCGAAGATTTTTATTTTCCCGCATTATTTATTTTATTTTTAATTTATAAAATTACAAACTCTTCTTTTGTTTATTTTTTCTCAATTAGTTAGACTAGAAATAGATAGGCAGCGAACGCAAGTCCCTGAGAGATCCATACTTGAGCTTCTTTGAAGACACTATATTACTTGATAAGACCACGTATACTACCATGTGCGCTGTCAAATTTTAGCCAAAAACTTGACAGTGCCCAAGCACACATGCAAGTGTACGCGGTCTCATCGAAAAACTTGACAGCGCCCAAGCGCACATACAAGTGTATGTGGTCTTATCAAGTAATATAGTGGCTTCAAAGAAGCCCAAGTATCGATCTCTCAGGGACTTGCATTCGCCGCCTATCTAATTCTAGTCTAACTAATTTAGAAAAATAAACAAAAAGAGAGTTTGTAATTTTGTAAATTAAAAATAAAATAAATAATGCGAAAAAATAAAAATCTTGGGACAATCAATGGAGATAAACCCAGGGTTAAAGAACTTTGAACAATCATACTATGTTATTGAATTTCATTCATCAACTTGCTTATCGTGGTTGTTGATTCGTAGGGTTAATGGCATGATCATGGTTTCCCAACCTATAATCTTTTACCTAATATAGACATTACAACTACATCGTTGAGCGGGGATGTAATAATCCAATTAAGTTAATTAAACTATCATCCTACGTATGAATCAAGTAAAGCGTCTAAGTACATCCCTATCCTAGACGCTAAGTTTAATTCTTTATTTTATAAAAGAATAAAAACTCAAAATTTATTTCTTCCCATGTTCTATCTCCCTATTCCTTCTCCTGAGATCAAAAGGTTGACAATATATGTATTCTAAGGGTCGCGAATCCTTAAAATAATTAAAACAAGAATAAACAAACAAACAAATATAATAAGCAAAATTAACGAATTTAATCCAAAATAATAGTACTCATGTTCTTGAATTTAACCCCAGAAATAGGGTTTAACCTTGAATGAAAATATTCATTATCCAATCCCTTTGAATGATGATACAAATTGTAAAAAAGAAACAAACTAAATTAAAGAATAATAAAACCTAAAATGAAGTTGTGGTACCCTCCAAATATGTTCCAGGTTGATCAAGGGTTTCCAAGAGGTACCAAGATGTATAAAACATTTTTTAGGACGTTATATTTATAGTAGACAAGTTATAAACCGAGTTAGATTAGGTTTACATGCTGTTTTCCTTCAGCCGGGCGTCACGGGGCCTCCTTAAACTACAATATAAGGTACACGTGCAAAATGGTCAAAAACTCAGGCCTCTTTTAAATCTAGTGATGATTTTAACCCATCCATTGTCAACCTTTTCAGTCCACACGCGCCCCATACTTTTCAGGGGTCCAAATTGCGTCCAGCTTGCGTCTTGTACTTTCATGATCAGTTACGGGCCTTTTTGAGTTATTACCACTTGATTTGAAGCTTGTATATCCTTCATATATCATCATAATACATTCACCAATCATCCTAAATCATTAAACACATCAATTAAGAGCTCAAAACAACACGATATCCTCATCGATGAACTAGAAACACAAGCTACGCATAGGCTGAATTCACATTGAGCTCTAACTCATTGTTTTCACTCTTTTCTTGATCCAAGTGACCCTTAAAAATTATAACTAAGTTTTTTTTACATATAAATACATAATAACAACCTTAGTAACTCATTAAAACACATTTAAACTCAACAAAAGAGACTAGTAAAACACCTAGCTCAAGCTAGTTTCACTAGTTTTCTCGGTTGAACTCTAAAGTTTCAAATTGAATCAAAACTCATGTGAAACCACCATTAAATATTGTAAACAAATATTTGGACTCGTAAATGCTTATTTATATCATTATCAACACATATAACATAAGAATAATCCTCAAAACAAGGCTATATAAGCTAGAATAGTAGTGCTAGAATGCATAAATTCACCCAACATCAACAAGTTGAAGCTTTCTTTAAAAATTAAGGCAATTATTTTAAGAATCACAAGAATAGTTTGGTCATCAATAGAAAGGAATGTCCCAATTAGGTTAAATAGTGGATGTGTGATCCCTATATCAAGAGAAAAAAAGAAGATAATCAACTCCACAAAAGCATGGATCATGATGTGAGGGATGTACAACAAAGATGGAGTTGTATATTTGACAAGTGTAGAAGAAGAAGTGGCACACATTCTTAGTTAAAGTTAGTATTGTTAAAGTGTCACAAATAATCTTTATTTTTTATTTTATATTGCATGATATGTACTTGCATTTTCAAGGATTGATCTGACGAAGGCATTTCATTCTGCAATCCAAATATTATGTCATCCTTTGTTTACCCCATTTGAGCCTTAGTTTTATTTTCTTTCATACACCTCTTTTGGAATTAAGATAGAATCAACAAAGCTCAAAAGAAAAATTTTGAACAAAAGAATAGAGTCAAAAAAGTTTTAAAAAAAAGAAAAAAAATATATGTCAAAATGGAAGAAAAGAGACGAGTGTCAAGAAAAATAGAGTCAGAAAAGTTTTAAAGAGAAGAGAGTCAATAAAAAGAAAAAAAGATAAATTAGAATCAAGCAAAAGAACAAGATGTCGAAATTATATATGACCTGATTCTTCTCTCTCAAGGGTGAGATACGTAGGTTGCCCTACTTGGAGCTAGATCCTCAAATAAAAAATTTAGAATTGCCAGTAATAAAAAAACTAGGGCATGACTTAATCCTCATTGTTTGAGTCGATTCCAAAAGTTGTAAGTCCTAACCCACTTCAAGTGTCGTTTGGGCCTCATGCAATCCTTTCTTTCTAACCTTATCTAAAATCCAAGTTACAACCAAAGAAAGACCTTCAGATCAATCTTTAAGAATGTTAAGGCTAAGAATACAATGGATATGATGACATATTTTTGGAACTGCTTGTCTTCCTCAACATAAGGAATCGGGAGAGAAATTAAAATGAGAGAGTCTTATTGGTGAAAACCCTCACAGGCACCGTAAGGCAATGGTAAGTTGAGAGAGATAAAAATAAGAGTCTCATTGGTGAAAAACCCTCACGGACACATTAAGACAATGGTAAGTTGAGAAAATAAAATGAGAGAGGCTTGTTGGCGAAAACCCTTCAAGGCGTCACTAGCCTAATAAGGTCTCTGAATGCAATTGGCCCAAGGAAGTAACTTAGTTTCAGGTCCACTAACTTAACAACAATTGGTAGAAAGTTTAGATGGAAAGATCAGACAACTTAATCCAAAACGCATGGCATAATCATTAGAGTTGACTGTCATATTTAGATAAATTTTTCAATTCTTTGTTTCAAATGGGGAAATTCATTGTCTTTTCTCTCTTCTCTTTATTTTTATTTTATTTTCTTGAGTTAGTTACCTAAATAAAAGATCATTATTATTATTTCTCTTGTCTTTGAGTCAAGCCCATGTCAAAACAAGTAAGAAAATATTTCAAAACTGGATATTAGCTTCTTCAATTATACAAAGCAAGACAAAAGCCAGCACACGAAAGAAACATAATTGTGAACTGAAAAAAGAGCATGCAAAAAGTTTTGTCAACAGACAAGTCTGGAAACTCATGGAAATACCAAGGTTTAAAGGGTTTATTCTAGAAACATGGCAAAGCAGTAATACTGTGTTTCTTTCAGAGTCACTCTTAATAATTTGAGTTTGGGTCAGTGGTGCAGCAAATCAATAACATATGCTAATGGTTGGAAGCAAGATTAAATGTGACTGGGGCAAGAGTGATTGCTGCAAAGGTAAAGCCATAATCCTTCCACTATGCTTTTAAACTCACATTTTTATTTGTATGAAAAAGAAACATATGTTACCTTCAAATCGAGGATTCTAAAGCCTGAAAATCAAAGGTCATAATTTCTCACTTCTACAAATGCAAGAGGCAATGTTGCTGCATAGATTTGATGATCAAAATCATGGTAAGAAATTATAATCCAATATCTCTAGGAGGCACTTCCTTGTTCGGGTAATTCAGGTTCATTTATTAGGTGAAGCACTTCCTAAATTGAGCCTTCACTCCTAGAAGTCGCACTTGCTAGTTGAGTCTTCCATTTGACCCTTAGAAGACACACTTCCTTGGTAGGTATTCAAGTTTCTCTTGTTAGGTGGTTCACTTCCTAATTTAAAGCTTTACTCTTAGAAGATGTAGTTTCTAGTTGAGTAGTTAACCCCTGGGAGACGTATTTTCTTGGGTGATTCAAGCGGCATTTGTAAGGAGACAATTTCTTTGTCTAGGTAATTCAAGTGGCATTTATAAGGAGACGCATTTCCATGTCTATGATTTAACGACATTTGTAAGGAGATGCATTTTCTTGTCTAGGTAATTCAAGTGAAATTTGTAAGGAGACACATTTCCTTGTCCGTGATTTAAGCGACATTTATAAGGAGACATATTTCCCTGTCTAGGTTATTTCAGCGGAATTTATAAGGAGACACATTTCCTTGTCTGACTAATTCGAGTGGAATTTATAAGGAGACGCATTTCCTTATCTGTGATTTAAGTGAAATTTGTAAGGATATGGATTTTCTTTTCTGGGCCATTTAAGAGACATTTGCAAAGAGACACATTTCCTTGTTTGGGTAATTTAAGAGATATTTGTAAGGAGATGCACTTCCTTATTTGGGAAATTCCAGCGATATTTGTAAGGAGACGCACTTTCTTATTTGGGTAATTCAAGAAATATTTGTAAGGAGGTGCACTTTCTTGTTTGGGTAATTCAAGCAACATTCGTAAGGAGACACACTTTCTTATTTGGGTAATTCAAGCAATATTTGTAAGGAGACGCACTTTCTTGTTTGGGTAATTCAGGCAACATTTGTAAGGAGATGGAGACGCACTTCCTTGTTTAGGAATTTAAGTAACATTTGTAAGAAGACGCACTTCCTTATTTGGGTAATTCAACTGGCATTTGTAAGGAGACGCACTTCCTTGTTTGGGTAATTCAAGCGGCATTTGTAAGGAGACGCACTTCCTTGTTTGGGTAATTTAAGCGATATTGGTAAGGTGACACACTTCCTTGTTTAGTTAATTCAAGCAGTATTGGTAAGGAGACGCACTTCCTTGATTGGGTAATTTGAATTTTACTTGTCAAGCAATGCACTTAACTTAATTCTAGATTCCTAGAAGATGTACTTCCTAGTCGAGTCAGTCCCCTTGATTTTTAGAAGATGTACTTCATAGTTGAGTTATTCCCCTTGGTTCCTAGAAGAATTAATTCCTAGTCGAGTTATTCCCCTTGATTCCCTAGAAGATGCACTTCCTGGTCGAGTTATTTCCCTTGATTCTTAGAAGATGTACTTCCTGGTCAAGTCAGTCCCCTTGATTCCTAGAAGATGCACTTTCTAGTCGAGTCATTCCCTTTCTAGTCGAATCATTTCAATTAACCCATACAAGATGCATTTCTTTGTTTGGGGTTTTCAAGTAGTTATGATGTTACTTTCACAAAAGTCCTCTGATGATAAACTGGGGCAAAATTTAATTCTTGTTTTTTGGAACTTTACTTTTCTGGCAAATAGAGTCTCTTTATAATAATCTTTATTTGGGATAATTTTCTTTCTAGTTTTGATATGATTTCAGGAGCCCGCCTAAAGAACAAGGATATAAATAAAAAGTAAAGCAATAAGGTGAAGAAGTTGAAATTCAAGCAACAAGGTGAAGAAGTTG
Source organism: Capsicum annuum (assembly GCF_002878395.1). Classification (NCBI taxonomy): domain Eukaryota; kingdom Viridiplantae; phylum Streptophyta; class Magnoliopsida; order Solanales; family Solanaceae; genus Capsicum; species Capsicum annuum. Next base: position 54,973,293 of record NC_061112.1, read on the forward strand.
AAGATCAAGCAACAAGGTGAAGAAATTGAAAGTCAACAGATTAAGAAATAGCAAGTCAGGAGCTCGCCTGAAGAATAGGGTGACAAAATTGAATGCCAAGCAACAAGTTTAAGAAATTAAAAGCCTAGAGCCCACTTGGAGAACGGGGTAAAGAAATTACAAGTCAGGAGCCCGCCTGAAGAATAGGGTGATGACACTCAAGTCAAGAGTCTAAAAGAAGCTGGATAAATAGGATTTTTATAATTTTATTTATGTTTTAACTTGTAATTTTCATTTTTGATGTAATGACAGAGCCACGGATTTGAACCTCGATGGGACCTCACTCAACCCTCCAACTCGGTTGTTCTTCTTCATTCTATTTCTTTCTTCGAATAATGGCTGGGTCAAAATTTAGTCTCGTTGTCTACTTTGTTGTCTAAAAACACTGTGTTTACACCCAAAAGAGGCATGATGTAGACATATAATTTTTTCCCTTCCAAAAATCAATTATCCATTTTTTTACCTCACCTTATCATACACTCTCACCTATGTATTATACCCCTACAAGAATACAAAAATAACAAAATTTTAATAAATCCATAACAAATTAACACCTTATCCTAACCACCTTACACCCCCTACCCCCTACCCCTCTACCCTCCTACCCCATGATTTTTCCAACAGAATCCTTACTAGAACACTCCACCCATATAGAGACACAATATATACACATATTCACCATTAAAAATAGAAAAAGGAAGCAGATACTCACCGATACAGATATCACATAGTCCAATTTCCATCATCTTCCATTTTTTCAACACCTAGATGAACTCACCATCACCGAGGGAGCACACACAAACATCATTCATACTATACCTCACAAGGTCCCATTGGAAATGCTCATAGATCACATACACAATTCCATTTTCACACATACTACAATACACACATCTACGGGAATACACAAAAAACCCCATTGAAGGCAACACACACTGACCCACACCCATCGATCATAACTCATGCACACACTTACCAGAATTATCAATCTTCTCCAATTTTCCTCACCTAAAAATTTCCCCTATTATTCATCACCAAAAACCAGTCGAAGTAATTCCATTAGAGACAACCGACTGTGATCAAAATTCATCGCAGTAGTCCCCACTGTTTGACGGCACTCCGTACTAGGAACGGGTTGATGGCTGTCATTAATTCTCTTCTAAAAATTTGGGTTGGACTCAAGTGGGTCATTTGTATTTGATTTGGATCGATGAAAATTGAAATAAAAGGGTATATCAAGTTGGTGGTTGAGTTTCAAATCAAGGTTCGATGGTTCGTGAGCTCCAATCCATCTTTAATTATTTGAAACAAAACTAAGGTCCATTTCTAATTTCCTTATCGATTAATCTTAATCATTTGATACTTTATGTGTTGAATTCATGGTGTGTGGCTCTTGTTTTTGTTGATTTTGATATCTTTGGACCATTGTATTGATTGTTTGGAATTGAATGATTGAATGATTTAAACTCAATTGGAAATAAGTGGGATGAGAATTTAAAGTTGATAAAGTGAATATTATCATTTTGATTCATCGATATTGTTGATTGTAATAGTGTTATAATAGGTCGAGCTGGGTAAGCGAACCATAGGATCGGGTAAGCAAACATAAAACTTGTGGATTGTGGAATGTTTGGAATATGTGTTGAATGGTTTTGTTTACTGGATTTGGGTCAATTATATTCATTTAGCCGGGGAATTCCCTGAGTCCATTTGTATTTATCACGGGGAATGCCCCGACGTATTATTTTGGCGGAAAATATTCGTGATTAAGCCCAAGACACCGGGTGGAGCGTAGGTTAGGATTAGTGTAGGTTTACATTTCAGTATATTTTGGGTTTGTAATAATTGGACTGGACATCAACTTTTGAATTTTTGTTTGTTTGGTTTGGTTATTTTATGTGTTTTATGGTTTATATATTCATAGTGTCGTACTAGCTGATATACTTTACTGAGCGACCGTAGTGGAACCACGGGACCGAGGGGTGGCTAACACTTTCCCCTCGGCCAACATAATTCCTTAGCCGGAATCTCTTATTCACAAACCAGTTTAAAGAGTTAAATCATTTTGAAAAGAATTTTCCAAAGGTGACTTGGCACACCGGATTATACTAGGTGTCGACTCTAAGTTTAAATGTAAAAAGTCCTTTTCAAAATAAATCTTCATTTTGTTACTTAATAATAAAAACTGTTTTCAAACTTAAATCATATCTATTTTGGTAAAAAAAGGGCGTGGCAGCACTAAATCTAGATGTATGAACATAATATAACATGGATGTATCATACCTGTGCAACTTATTCCATATGCATTGTACACCACAAGAATCAGAAAAGACTTAGGTGTTTATACTGTACAAACTGTTTGCTCTAATCTTTGTCGACTGTTTTAATTTTGTTTAACACTGATAAATTGCATGCGAGTCTTTTTATCTAGTGAACAATTCATTTTTTATATCACGATAGATCATTTAAGTGCATACAAAAGCAAATCTCATCCTCTGCTTTTATGTCTTATAATCTTAAATTAAAGTTATGTCAAACTCATGATACATACACTCTAGTTTTGTATCATTGATAAACTTAGCACCATAGATGACAGGCAAATAGAAAAATTTCTAAATCAATATTGGAACACATATATACTCAATTATGCCTACATCATCATCTCCATGGCAATCATAAAAAAATAGGTGCCATATAACATCAACCCCCCATTAAATAATCTATAAGTTCATATAAATCAATATTAGAACATATACTCAACTATGCCTGCATCATCATCTCTATGGAAAGCATAAACAAACAGGTGCTATACAATATCAGCCTTCACATCAATGTATTTATAAGTTCATATCAAATGCCAAAACTCAAAATGCCATGAAAAGACTAGAATTTGCATGTGAAAAAAGAAAGTAGAGAATTAAGCCATAGGACAAGTATATGCTTATTTCTTTTTACTAGCATGTGGTAGTAGCTGAAGACCCATAAGTCCAAGAAGATTAGAGGCAGGTCCTTGAAGTCCGTCTTGAGAAGAAATGGAACTGAGGAAATTATTTACGATACTAAAATCAACATCTACTGGAGTGAACTCCTCTTCTATGCTTTCTGTAGTAGTAGATCATCTACTGGAGTGAGCAATTCATTTTTGGTGTCACAATTCTTAGTTGGAGTATAAAGGAAATCTAGGATTTTGAGCTAGTTATGCTTTATTTCCTTCGAATCATCAGTTATTCTGTACCAGTACATCAAACTAAACTGCAGTCACTACTAAATCTTTTCGAGAAGCAAATTGTTAATTCTTTCGTTACTAGGCTTCTCTCTAAAGACCGCCATAGTAATTTCACACTATGCAGGCTTCCCCATTTAGTAACCTCAAACTTAGTTTCAATCAATTCCTCTATCACACTTAGTTCAAGTAGTTAACCTAAAAGGATCAACTATAATATTTAAATAAATATTCGAGCACCTGCCAACATAAGCTGGTGTAGTATTTGGATAGTGGGGATAATTGCACCAGTAGCGTGTTCAAGCACACTCAAACTGTCAAATATATTAGTATAATGACGGACCTAAACAAACACTATTGGGTGCTCAAGTACCGATTGTTCTTTAACAAAGCACTATAACTTTATATAGGAAACTAGTATTATCATACAAATAGATCATTGAGAACTAGTGATAATGAAACCAAATCTGGACGAACAAATCAATAAACCAATCATTAGTACACCATAAAAAGTCTAGTAAAAAAAACAGAGAAAAAATTAGCCAAGAACCCTAGAGAAAATTCCAAAATGAAGACTATACTATCGTTGGATGAGAAACCAGCAGAAGATCTAACAGATAAATCAGAATAAAATCATGAAGAAAATGCAGAGATCCGAAGGAAGTACCAATAAAGAAATCACAAAGTCCAATTAGGAAAATGAAGAAAAAATAGCTAAGAATCCAAGAGAAAATCTCAAAAGGAAGTCTGTATCTAAATCAGCACCAGATGAAAATCCAACAGAGAAATTACCATAAGAAGGAGAAGAAAAGGAGTCGTCACGATTAACACAATGCTCATCAGAGATTAAAAGAAAAAAATATGAAGAATATGATCATACCAAAAGGCGACTGACCTTGATTGTTCTGCTCCCTCTTGAAAACATTTCAACCCATAAAGGTTGTAAGCATGTAACAAAAGTTGGAGGGAAATATTAAAACACAAGTTAATGAAATTGAAATTTTGAAGATATAGATGAAGTGACTAAGAAAATCGGCAAGGAAGATTAATCTAATCTAATAAAATTTACCATCTAATTTGCAAAACTTATAATTTTGAAGTAGTAAGATTTTGATTATTTATAATGTCCAAGAAAATAAATACTTTAGAGATGTGCCACGTAAGGAACTAATCTGTTATTGACGTTAACAACACCAGAAGGTCCAGTATATTTTACTTCTCCCTCCGTTTATAGATTAAAATGTAATATAACAATGAAAACTATCATGACAAAGTAAAATCGGATACTCCTCAAAAGATAATAAATATTGCAGTTATACAAAATTGAATATCATGTTTGCTATTTGAAGTGTCAAACTCAAATATATTACACTGAAGCTGCTAACTAATGTTTTAATGATTATAAATCATCTTCCAATTGAGTTATACTATTTAAAAATATGTGCTTTTAGTTCTTAAAATATCAATAATTTCAGATTTTTAATCATAGAGATTTTTGTGCACTCAACGTACACAAAGTCTGTCAAAATAATTTGCAAACGGAGAGTAATACACAACAAAGAGGGGACTGAAACTACTAAAAATCAAATCTAAGGTATCAACAAGCAGTTTTGAAAAGCTGACATCATATCCTATTAAGCTAGTAACTAGTTCTGAAAATGCAAAACCTTGAACTGTTGGAAGAGCAGATGAGTTAACAAATAACAAGAGCGAAATCAGATTGTTTGAGACAAGTGAAGCATTGTGAATAGGTTCATTATCATGTAATCTGGCTGAAATAAATTAATTAGTTCACTCACATCAAAACAAAATCTATCCTTCTATTTCATTTTTTATACTTCACCAAATTACTCTCTAAGAATGATGAAGATAAATACAGCGACAACTTGTTTTATACTTAACCGAGTAATTCTTCAGGGATGATGAAGATAAATCAGATTGACAACAAGAGAAGATAATGAAAAAAACAAAAGTTAAAAGTAAAGTTTCAACAAAGATCAGGAGAAAAAAAAAGATGGGTTCTACAGCAGTTGGGAATCATACCATCAATACTATTGAAACTTTTGAATTGAAATGAGAAAGCCATAGAAGTCACAATTGTTTCTTTTTCTCTGAAATTACAATACAGTTTCTAAATTTAATGTTATAGCAAAGAATAATAAATTTACGTGAAAATATGCAGCTTTTCAATCTCACCATACATGCAAGAAAAAGAAAGTGACAATAGAATATTTCTTTCTCTAGAGTTGAGAACTTGGGAACAATGATTATAAATCCTCATTCTTATCAATACTACACGGTGTATAGGGAGAAATTATTCCTCTTTCATCCATATAATAAGATTTTGCAAATAATATTTGTGTAAATAAAATTATAAATAGAAAATGCAAATGAAGTCAAACTATACATCCTTTGCAACAAACGAAACATTTCACTCTCACAGTAGGTGAGATAAGATTCATCTGCGATCTAACTCCAAGAATCAAAACCAACAACACAAGTGAAAACAAATCTAAAATAGCAACAACAAACTCACAATCTGAGATCGACTGACATGGAGAAACATAAAAATATAAAAGAGCTGATTTACAATGTTAAGTACGAGTTAGGAGTAGGACCAACCCAATAGGATTTTTACTTAGATTCAATATTTGTATCAGAATAACTTACATAAAGATGAAGTACAAATTTGAGTTCTGAGGCCGGAGCAGTAGCGACAGAGCACAGTGTTGGAGCATAGTAAAGTTAGAGCACCGCTGTCGAAATTTTCTTCTTTTTAAAGAAATTAAACTAAATGTTTAAATTTCTTTAATTGAAATTGAAATTGAGTACATTGGACAATGAATAAATTGAATTCAGAGCATAGTGGAGGAGCTGAAATTAAATTTGCAGATGGTGGACAATGAAAAATTGAAATCGAAGCACAGTGGATCCAAACTGAAATGAAAATTAGGGGAAAATATTTATCTTTCTTTAATTTTTTTGATAATATTGGGGAGGAAAGTAAAAAAAAAATTTAAAATTTTTTTAACCCAACAAAGTATTGCCATAGACGACTCTATGGCAATGGTTCACGAAATCGTTGCTATAAGACTCTCTATTGCAACGGTTCTTCAACAACAATAACAGTCATACCATAAAAAAGTTCTACTCAAATTTTTTTTTGCAATGGTTACAACATTTGTAATATAGGATCTATTACAACAAAGGAAATCGTTGTCAAAAAGTCTGTTGCAATAGGACTAATTTTTTGTAATGATATCTTCATGATATTTCAAGTGATTGGATGAGGCCTAACATAAAGATATTTTTACATGAAGAAGCAACTAAAAGATTTTAACAAGATTTAAATAATACTGCAACAACACCATCACCAATATTAATTAGGAATAGCTGAAAAAAGAAACGATGACTTCAATAAATTTTGTTATTGATAAGATAATTTTTGAGAAAGTGAAATGAACTCTTTAGTAGAGAAAATGTAGAAGAGATTGATGAGCCTCCTAACAGTATATAAAATTTTTGTCCATAGCCTACTCAAACACGAGGTGGATAGTTTGTTGAAATACAATACAATCAATTTTATGGTGAACTAATTTTTCGCTAAGAAAAAAGTTTCAAGGACAAGGAATTAAACACTTTATTGTGGCTAAATTTTGTGAATAAGCCTATTATATTTTGTACGAGAAAGAGTTGAGTAAATTTGAGATAAAAGAATATTATTTTCTTAAAAAAATTATAATGAAAACTACACACTTTGATTTTATATTGCAAAGTATTATATCGATCACACTTGCAAGTACAATATTTTATAATTCACCATCAAATGTGTTAAATGAATGTTATGGATGAATACTATAAGAATAGGTATATAGATAACACAAATTCATCTTTAAGAGAAATCAAGGTGTAATGATCTATCTTAGACGATGTTATTATGAACATTGTACCTCCAAAAGAATGATCTGAACCTTTGTTGATAATGTGTTTAACACTGATATTATGAAACTCATCTTGTTATTTCTAATAAGTTACCACTCTACCATATTTTTGAAAATACATGCCTGATTAGCCCTTCTATTTCATTACATCTAAGTGCTGTCAACGTAAATCATATCAATTAATTCATATTTTGTAATGCAGTTAAAAGGTTTTCACTTTTTTGATAAGAAATACGGAGACCTTTTAGTTTCTCTTCCTAAAATAATATGATCTTGAAATCACCTTCTATCAATTAAAAATTAGAATACTATTTAGTAATATAACTCAAAGATTTCCAAAGTTCCTTTCTATATTTTTATTGAAAGCAACATATACAATTCTTTTCCTTCATATATGATTTTGAATCAACATAGTAAAATATTGAAAAGTATTTATAATTAAATTGATTTGTAAATCCTCCCTAGTAAACAATCATATCTTTTCAAAATTGTTATTCAAAGTTGTTTGATGCTCCAACACCCCTTTATAATTATTAATATTTGCAGGGCGATCTTGAAAAATTATCCATCAAATAAATTAATGAGTACTGATTTTTTCTATTCAAATTAATCAATTTTTCAAAGTTTGTTGAGTATTATCTTGTATGATGTTTTAAAATAGCATTTTATTCATTATTAATGGCTGGTAATGAAGGCAACAAGCCTCTTTGAAAAAGTTTTGATATGAGGTAAAGCCTTGTTATTTTCTTTTTTTTCTTTATCTATGCATTACTGCCTCGATATCTTAGTTAAGATCTAAGTTTGATTCCTTATAAACCTAATTGATATAATTTATAATTGAATCCTCTTCATTTTTCTCAGATTTTTCATCTTCTTGTGATTTAAATTTACTTTAGGATTGAAATTGATTTTAACAACCTCTTCAATGCCTTTGCCCTTCTCAATTTTTTTTCCATGGTCCAAATCCTCTTGTTCAGCTACCAAAATGTCTTTTTATGTTATTGCATATTTCAAACCATTTGTATTCAGGTTTGTATCACTCTTTTTGTTGCCGTTGCTTATTTGTCTTTTTTCTATTATAATATTCTTAAATTTGCCTTTTTGTGTTATTTTTTCGGTGAAGTCAAATTCACTACTATATTATTTTGTTTATCATCTCTTAAAGATTTATCACCCTTTGCTAATATATTTTATTCATCTTTTAATTTTTTCAATATTCTTTCAAGAATGGACATTGATGCACTCCTTTGTTGCATCTCATTCATTTGAAAAAAGTTCTCATTATCATCAAGTTTTATAACCACCACTTCTGTATGCCCCTCCTGAGTTATCTTTCTTGTATTTGAAATCCTTGCAATTTCTTAAATATTTTGTCAAAGAAAACTTCAATCCAAGACTTACATGGTTCATATTTGTTTATCATTGTCCACTTTTATTACCTAATTCCTTTTATTACTTTCTAAATCTCTAAATGAGTTACTGGTGAGTATTGCAGTTTTCTAATTGTTATTTTTCTTTCATTTGTTATTGTTTACCTTTTCTAGTTGAGTCAGTGAAATTTCCTTTATTCATTATAGTTTTTCACTCATTGTAATTCACGTCATAATTAGGATATACTTAGGCATTGTCTGAGGTTATTAAATATTCTTCTGATTGCCCCTTTTCTTTATCTTTTGCTATTTATATTCTTTGTAAGTGTCTTATGTAGCGAATGTTTAGCTTCATTTGAAGGGACAACAAACTTTTCCACTGCTCAATATCATAGATCTACCTTCTATCTTTGATTTTTTCTTATTTCTTCTTTTCATCTCTAGGAATCCTCAAATTTGAACGAAGTACATAATATTTTAACCTTTTTCCCCTTGTACTTTGTATATTTCACCATACTTTGACATATGGTTGTGTTTGATGGTTATCCACGATGACATAATTTCCTTGGTTCTAGTCTTCAATACACCCACATTGATTTTCGTAAGAAAATCTCTCAATAGATTACTTTTCATCTTAATTTTTGTGCAGCTAGGTCTATATTGGTTATTCGTAATTATATCCACATATAGGAGTTTTCCTACTTTCTTTGGCATCGTGAATAATGATTCTTTGACAAGAAAATTAGGTGAAAATGCTAAAAAAAAGATTTATGACAAAGTTGTTGTAGTCTCCTCTTCGAAATTGAACCATGACTCCCATATAAGGGGCCTCATTTGTTAATAGTCATTCATAGATAAGAGAAACTATGTTGATTTTGACATAATATGGACATATTCCTCCATAATTTTTAATTGGATCAATATATGTTTGTCTCGCAAGAACCCTGGTTTGCATTCTTCTTTGATATAATTCACATTATAGGGGCATAATTTTACATATTTCATCATGTTCAGATCATTCTTAAGAAAACTTTTCCATTATCACAAACAGTAAATCTCTTGTCTTACATCATGCTCAACTCTTTTTTATATTACAACATCATAAGTTCTCAATGAACTTAATTGATCTCCTTAATCGATACGAGATTTATAGGTTCTGACAAAAATTAAATTCGGAAGAATTTATGTATGATAGTAATTTAGGTGTTGGTGGTTCTCCACTTAAGAAAGAGGTGACCATCTATGGTTGCTTGTAGACATGGTGCCATGCAAAATAGAAAAATTAGATTAGCATAGGAAAAATATCTAGAGAGCGTCCCTTGATCATCATATATCAACTTAATATTGAGTTCTAGTGATGATATGTGAATGAAAAATAGAGGAGAGAAAAATGGGAAAAAAGAAAATGTGTCTTCACTTTATGAAAGAAGTGTTCTCCCACATTGGTGGGTGAAAGAAACTTTTCATGCTTAAACATAGAAGTTTTACTCCATATTGCTTGTGAGGCAAGAAGAAGACATGCAAGCCTCGTGCCATCGTCTTCACTCACTCTACTTTGATTTCAAATATGAAAAATAATTGAGAGACTATCTTTTTAGACAAATTTATTTGAAACTTGTTTGTTTAATAATTATTTAATCCAAAATTTAATCTGAGGTTTTTTCTCCATTTGCGGATGCACATCAGTTCACAGTTTGAATGCCGAAAAGGTGATATACTGCCGCACATGGGCATTTACTCCTACATATGGTTCCACAGATGCTAACGCAGATCAAGTGAAAACTTTCCGTGTTGGCTTGTGGACTGATGTACTAGAGCATATTGACATTTGCTCCTGCACATGGGTCTGCATATAGGCCATCCATTTGAAATAGTGCAACTCTTCACGAACCGTTGCTTCTTTTCTGAAGCAACACCTTTTCCTATAAATATTTGATTTGTCCTCAGATATTAACACAAAATTTTCAAGTAAAAAATTCTTCTTTCTTGCAAAAACTCTAATGTAATTTGCTACTGTTGAGTGCGTTTGAAATTCAACGAATTTGAGGTACGACTATTCGGCTGAAGTGAATCATTTTATCTGAGAGAATATATTTCATAACCTAAGGTACTAGGGAAATAATTTTTTTAAGGACATATATGAATTTAATGGACTTTGATTCTTAATTAATTCTATATTTGCCTTTTTCTTGTTTGAGTTTGCTATTTTCAAGAAATAGTTTAAACTTATTGAAGTTCATATTTGAATGCATATTTATTTAACCCAAAAATAACACTCAACACAGAAACATAATCATAAATTAATAGGTGAATGACCATCCATAAAATATTTCCGTGATTAATCATAAACAAATGTTCATTTTTTTTTGGTTAACAAGCAAACGTGTCATTATATGACAACAAAACAAACCAATACAAACAAATAGCTTTTCTTTTCTAACCAAATACTTAGGGATCACGTTGACAAAAGAACACTATTGAAATTAACGCCGAGCTAACTTTGTAGCTAAATAATAAAATGTATTACTAATCTTATTTAGCAACAAATTAGTTATAAATTATGAAAACATATATGGTAGCAACAAACAATTTTGCCGACCAATTTCATAACTATTTTTAAAATTAATTTTTATGGTGAAAATAGAAAATAGCCGAATAGGAAACCATTCAGTATTTGAGGATCTAGAGACGGGAACATGCATGGATAATCTAGGACACCACTAAATAAAATATTCTTCACTTTTTCAAATTATATAATCACACTGAAATTATATATAGTGCTGGCACCTATAGTATTATAGAAGTAATTAGTTGGCATAACAAGATTTATTTTTCTTTCAAGCACGTAACATTAATAAATGAAGCAGCCGCAATCTTAATTTCAACAGTTCCCTAATATATGAATGCTACAAAACCAACTAACTATTTTGTCATTATATAATTGGTTTTGGTTCTTCACATCGATCTTCTCCACTTTACTAAACTCTTCTTACCTAAATATAACAGCGGACAACTTTAAAAGGAAACGCGGACAATAAATTTATAGAAGTCTAGAAAACTAGGTAAAATTGTCTACAGCTATATAAAAAATCTTCCAATACTCAAAACAAAATCGGAACTATAGATTAGTAAGCCATTAAAACTGTTGGGGGTATATATGCCAAATGGCGAGTATTTAAAAGTATCTAGTTTTTTTTTTTTTAAAATAATATATAGCCCGGTCTTGATTATTTGAAGTTTTAAGCAGGAAATGTATTTATTTATCCATATTACAACTTACATGAAACCTAAATAAATATGTTACATGTATATACAAGGTAATTAAAGTTTATACATAATTAACTCGTCCATCTCCACGACTCCACCAATATTTATCTTCAAAAACTTTTCAGTATTTTTCTTTAAAAAAGAACATGGACGAACGACATTATATAACTATAAGTTTCCCCGTTGACAAGGTACGTTATATTAGCTAGGCACAAGAAATGCCAATGCAAAACCAACAGTATGTGTGTTGTAACATTATAATGTAGTTTACAGTTTATTAATGATGGCACGCGATTCATTATTCTCCGTGGGATGAAGATATTTCTTAGACAAACAAAAAAGAGAGATTTGTAACATTTGAGCAGCGGCGAAGCTAGAAATTTTGCTAAGAGTTTTCAAAATTTTAGTATATGTATCTTTATAAAATGTTGTTTTTATATGCATTATTATTTTTTATATGCACAATGTATTTTTTTGACGAAGGATATTCTAGCTATGCCACTTCACTTGATGTGTAATAATATCAGATTCGCCATGGCTTGATGATGGATTTCATATTGATTATCTATAGAGCTTTAAAATACTAACTAGCAGTTAATACTAGGAATTTATCGTTCTCTTCTTGGTCTTACTGACACTACAAACCTTTTTAATTGGTGGCAATTCTACTTTAACCCTTATTTTACTAGAATAAAGGTAGGAATGTTTTTTATTTTACTGTTTTCACCATATATAGTAGCTATACACTGCCTCTGTCGCATAAGCACTAGGAATGACAATCGGAGCGGAAGATAGGGATCGTATATATCCTGCATTTTAATCTGTCTCGTCCTGCTTTGATCCACTAGGTGTTTACTCTATTTTTTTATTTGTTGTATCCATTCACATAAATAAGATTAAGAAGTTGAATCTTTGAATTTAAATTAAGAATTTTATCTCTATTATTCGATTTATTGGGCTCGAAACATTAAGTAATGTTAATACGTCCAAAACAATTTTTAACTTATTGAGTCTTGGACACTCCTTCCGTAGACCCATCCTACATCTAGCTAAAGCTTTATTATATCTTTTTTTCTCCTTATTTTTCACTTTTTATTTAGTTAAATTTGACGAGTTTAATACAATGTAATTTATCAGCATTGATTCAACTTGGCCACTTTTGACTTTCACAAAATAAATATTTTTGGGTGAGGGAGTTATATGAGAGTTGGAAAAGGGTTAGGGTGTACTTTCATAATTAATTATGACTTAGGTACGTAAAAGCATTCACAAATAAATGTTTAAGTTGTATCATTGACTTGCCCAAAATATAGACCCCCACACTAAGGTCTAAGAATCACAAGTCATTAATGTATCACGGATTTGTGCCTAATTTACATAATGGACTTGTTTGATGGTTGGTTAGGAGATAATTTATTTATGTATTAAATCTGACAAACTTTGTGGCATATTTGGTAACATTTTTGTTTTGATATGTATAAAATTCAATGTATCAAATATGGCGTTTGGTTAGTAATTTATAGAAACTCGCATAACTAATATATGTATAAAGTATGAGAAAATTTGTGTTTTATTTTTTTTAGGATAAAAAATAAAATATCTAATTCATAAATAATTACATCCTACATAATAAATATTTGCATACTAGAACCAACAAGCCAATGACTCCTATAATTAACAACCGAGTCGGATAGCTATAGTAGGATGTTGATTATAAAATTCAGCACACAAGCACATGAAAAATTAAGGCGGAGTATATATGTGTGGACGAATTTAAAATTCATTAATTATGTGTGGACGAAATTAAATCATGTTTTATGTTAATTTGAAAAACAGACCTGGATTTTTACACTAGGGGCTACTAGTTAATTGTATCTCATCAAGTTGTTGAATAAATAAGTAAAAGATTTTGGTGCAGAAAATGAATAAACCAATATAATAAATGTAATGTAATTATTATAAGTTCATACAATAATTCATAACTTGAATAAATCCTCTCTAACTCAATTATGCTGTCTATATTCCTATTTTTTTAAAATATGGTCCATATATTCTAATAAAGAACTCTTGACCTCGCAATTGCAGGTTCAAAACCTCTTATATAGTGCCTCTGTGATCCTTGAAATAACAGGACCATATAGTGTATGAAATGATAACGCTTATTTAGAGATTAAATTAATTAAATGAGATTCATATATCTATATACTTTTCTAGCAGAATTAAACAAATATTACGGCTCACAAAAATGAAATACTTTAACAGAAAAAGAAAAAAGAAGAAAGAATGGGAACGAAAAAGCACAAGTTGTGTTGTTAACATCTATTTCCAAATATTAAACACTATTTTAGAAGTTACTAATATTTAACCACTCTTTGGACACACAAAAAGTTTTAGATAAAAATGCCCCCAATTAAAACGTAGTATAACTTGGGGAAGGGTGTGACGATTTAATTTCTTCAGTAATGATGGCGATGGCACCTAGATACTATAACTCATTAGTACGTAAGTCAAATCATAGCTCGGAACAACAAGTAAGGGCTAACCGGTGAAAGACATAAAAATAAAGGATAAAGATATGCAAAGAAAACACGAAGTAGCTGTCACAGGTAAGAATAAGTTCAAAAAGAATTTTCAAATTCGAATGTAATTAAAAAGGTGTTTCAAAATGAAATTTCGATTTGAAATTAGAGCCGTCACTTAACATTGAGTTTCGGCGTGCCAAGTCACCTACAAAATCCTGTTCAAAACGTTTGACTCTGAACACTGATCCACAAATAGAGATTCCGGTTAAGAAATTCTGTTGATTGAGGAGAAGGTGTCAAGCACCCCTCGGTCCTGTGGTTCTAGTACGTTCGCTCCGTTGGTTCATATTGGTCAAATTGTCGCTATAAATGAATATATTTCACAAACAAAAGGAAAAAACACATAAATACGAGTACAAAAGTAAAAAAAAAATGTCCATTCCGATTATACATTTCAAAATGAAAATAAAGTATGAAAATAAAACCACGCTATCCTAACTAGCCTAAACTACGCTTCTTTCGATATCTCGGGTCTTCTTTCGATTGGCCACCAAGTACAAGATACTTCGGGGCATTCTGACAAGGTGAATACATTTGGATCAAGTGCGATAAAAGAAAAATCATCCAAGCAAAATAATTTAAACATTCAATAATCATTAAGTCCTAATGTTTTCCTACCCCGATTTGACGATTGATGTGCCATTTTTTCATTGCACTTTCGATGCATAAAATAATAAAATATGTAAGTACTTAGGTCCGTTTTGTTAGAGATGATGTATTTTTATGTCTATGTTGTAGGAAACTAGGTTTTGAAGCTTAAAAGAAGAAAAAAATTGAAGGCCACAGAAAATCCCACTTATGAGACTACCCACATGACGTAGGTACTACTTACGACCACCGTAAGTGGCCTCGTGAGTTTCAGAGTTTGAAAGTTCAAAAAATCAGAAAGTTGATTTGATTTCTGATATTGACGAAGGACTACTTATGGGACGTAAGTACCATTTACACCACTGTAAGTACCATCGTGGGTGTCAAAGGTTCAAGGTCCTAAGATTCAGAAGTCTGAAGTTTTGTCTGAGAAGCACGAATAGGCTACTTAAGGGGCGTAAATTACACTTAAGCTATTGTAAGTGCCATTGTAGGTAGCAATAGGAAGACTGAAGAGTTTAGGCCACCTACGAACCCACTTATGGGGCGTAAGTGTCACTTACGGCCCGTAAGTAGGTTCGTAAGTGGCCACCGGCCTAGATTTTTCTATTCGTTTTGATTAGAATTTTTAGGATTCTGATGTAAACTATAAATACCCTTTTGATAGTTTTGTATTAGTTTACACACTCTTTGTATTCACAAACATATATTGATATCAAGATTCAACTTTTGATCTTGAAATCCTTTGTTCTTGATTATTTGATTGATTATTAATTTGAGAATTTGGTTTTTGTTCTTCAATTATTGTGAAATTGTTTCTATGGTTTCTTTTATAAATTTCCATGGATCTTTTTGCAACTATGCGTGACTAAACCACCTAACTAGGATTGTGGGAACCCTAGTTGAATAACAAAGTAGAGGAAGGGTGAAGTCCATCTAAACTAGTGTTTTTGCATATATTGTGATCTTCTTCAGATTGTTTGCTCTCTTAACTAATGCAAAAGTTAAGAACTTGCCTGTATTCGAGATCATTTTCACAAAAGAGGTCAAGATTAGGAAAAGAAGATTACGATAGTGATTCAAAGAAACTAATCCCCGTCTAATTAACTTGACACCCAAAAGGAGATAGTTGAACTGGGATCAAAGATAAGGGTCAGTGATGTGACACTCTGAGACTTACAAGGTGAAGAGTGAAATTTACCATGGCATTCACAAGACGGTTGGTGATACCTATCTTGTCAGATTTTGCATGCAGTGCATTGAGCTAATTGGATTGAGCACGATAAGTCTACGAAGTTAATAAGCTAGGGGAAACAGATTTCTAGTATTCATCTCAGATTGATTTTAACTAAAGCAATCAAGACTTGTTGCTAGTTTACTATTTTCACAGCAAAACCCCCCATTTACTTTTCCTGCCTTTTTTTGGCTACTTCAACATATTTGTGAGAGATATTCGACCTATTCCCTATGAATTTGACCTAACCTCTGTTGGGTTACTATATTTGACATCGATCGCATTATAATTTTTGGAGGTATAATTTTGGGTGACATCCAATTTTGACACCATTGTTGGAAAATATAATTATAGATTGATTAACAGAGTTTGTTGAGGTGGTTGGGTTTTACTTTTGTCATGATCCAAGGCTACCCCTTAGTTGCAACAACGGTGCTTACGATCACAAGTGAACATAAGCTAACCCATGAACTGGTACCTGCTTTAAGCACTAAGTAAACTGATTAATAAAGACATATGCGGAAACAACTAATAATGCCATTAGGTTTTAAATACTAAAAAAACAACTGAGTTTGCAAGATTGAAACCATAATAAGGGATCATTGTTCAAAACCAATCATTTAGACATTTCATCAAACACATGAAATTTGTAATCTGGAACCTCTTTGAAAGAGAGATCATTCTGAATTTCTACACCCTCTAAGGGGACTACAACTGCTGGATCACCAATAAATTTCTGTAGCAAGAAGACGTGGAATACTGGGTGCACTGAATCTAAGTCTAAAGGAAACTCGAGCTCTTAAGCTACCTTTTTGAAATGCCTGAGAATTCTATAACGACCGATATATCGGGGACTGCATTTCCCCTTCTTGCCAATCTCTTCACTTCTTTCATTAGAGAAATTTTCAAGTACACTAAGTCGCCAATCTCAAATTTGAGATCCTTTCTCCTCACACATGTATATGATTTCTTCATCTCTGAGCTATCTTAAGCCTTTCCCTAATAGACTAAACCTTCTCTAAGGTATCAAATATTAAGTCAGGACCTGCCAACGCAGTCTTGCCTATCTCAAACTAACCAATGGGAGACCTACATCTTCTCCTATAAAGCGCCTCAAATGGAGCCATCTGAATACTGGAATGATAATTGTTATTTTACGGGAACTCAATTAAAGGCAAGTGGTCATCCTAACTACCCTTAAAGTCAATGACACACACTCTCCATATATCTTCTAAAGTTTGAATGGTCTTTTCTACTTGACCATATATCTGAGCGTGGAAGGCTGTACTAGAGGGGAACTTGGGTACCAAGACCCTTTTGGAAGGCTTTCCAAAAGAGAAAGGTGAACTACGTATCTCTATCTGAAATAATGGACAATGGGACACTGTGTAATTTGACCAACGCTCTAACATAGATCTTGGAATAATCCTTAGCTGAGTAAGAAGTATGAACTAGCAAGAAATGAGCTGATTTGGGCATTCTATCTACAATGACCCAAATCAAATCATGCTGACGACGAGTATGAGGTAAACCCATCAGAAAGTTCATGTTTACCTCCTCCCACTTCCAAGTGGGGATACTGAACTCTTGCATAGACCTACTAGGCTTATGATGCTCAATCTTAAACTGCTGACATTTAGAGAATTTAGCCACAAACTCTGCAATGTCTTTCTTCATGCCACTTTACCAATAGATCTCCCACAAATTATGGTACATCTTAGTATCCCCTAGGTGAATTAAGTAGCGCACACCATGTGCTTCTGCAAGAATCCACTGCCTCATGCCATCCACACATGGCATACATAGTCTACCATGGAAACACAACACACCATCTCCCCCTTGGGAGAAAACCTCTACTTTCTGGTCTCTGACTGACTCTTTCAGCTTAACTAAACTGGGATCTCTATCCTACTTTTCTTTTACCTCAGAAGCTAAGGAAGATTCTGAACTATTATGCACCCATACACTACCGTCCGCTGAATTAATCAAACAACCACCTCACCTGGCAAGCTTATGAACTACCTGAACTAACTTTTTCTTACCATCTTTAATGTTAGCAACACTACCCATGGACAATCCATTGAGAGCATCATCCAATATATTGGCCTTGCCCAAATTATACAGGACACTCATGTAATAGTTTTTCAATAATTCTAACCACCGTCTCTAACGCAAGTTCAAGTCTTTCTGAGAAAATACATACTGTAAACTTTTATGGTTTGTGGAAAAATCAACATACACCCCATACAAATAGTGCCTCCAAATCTTCAAGGCAAACACTAAAGCTGCTAACTCAAGATCATTGGTGGGGTAATTCTTTTCAGAGAGCTTAAGTTGTCTAGAGGCATAGGCTATATCCTTACCTCTCTGTATCAAAACACACCCTAAACCAACTCTGGACACATCATAATACACAATAAACCCGTCTGAGCTATCTGGTAAAGTCAAAACTGAGGCTGTAGTGAGTAGAGTCTTTAACTCTTTAAAACTCTTCTCACAAGAATCTAACCACTGGAACGTGACTTTTTTTTGAGTCAATCTGGATATAGGGGACATAATAGATGAAAATACTTCAACAAACCATCGGTAATAGCCAGTCAAACCTAAGAAAATCCTGATATCTAACAGAGAAATAGGTCTGTGCCATTTTATTACTACTTTAGTCTTTTGAGGATCAACTCTAATGCTATCACCGAAAATTATATGACTAAAAAAAGCTACTGACCTTAGCAAAAATTTGCATTTACTGAATTTGGTGAATAACTAATGGACTCTGAGGGTCTGTAATACTATTCTGAGATGGTATGCATGATCAAATTCACTGCGAAAGTAGACATGAATGTCATCTATGAAGACTATGATGAACATATCCAAGTACTGCTTGAACACTCTGTTCATCAAGTCCGTGAAAGTGGTTGGGGCATTGGTAAGACCAAATAATATGACTAGAAATTCAAAGCGACCATACTGAGTTTTGAAAGCTATTTTCAGAATGTCACATTCTCTAACTCTGAGCTGATGATAGCTTGATCTGAGGTCTATCTTTGAAAAGTAACTGGCACCCTGAAGTTGGTCAAACAAGTCATCGATTAAGGAAAGTGGATACTTATTTTTGACTGTGACTTTGTTCAATTGATGGTAGTTAATACATATTCTGAGAGAACCATCTTTCTTATGCATGAACTGCTGCACCCCATGGGGAGACACTGGGCCTGATGAATTCCTTATCTAGAAGATCCTTAAAATGTTTTTTTAGTTCTAATGGAGCCATTCTGTATGGAGAAATAGAGATGGGCTGAGTATCTGGAAGAAGGTCTCTTCTGAGGTCAATTTCCCTCTCGGGAGAAACTCTGAGAAGATCTTCGAGAAGCACGTCTGGAAATTCACATGCTACTAAAATTAAATCAAGGTTAGGGGTCTCGGAACTAGAGTCTTTATTTCAAAGGAGATGATAGACACACCTCTTGGATATCATTTTTCTCTCTCTAAGGTAGGAAACAAATTGACCCCTAAGTGCTGAAGTACTACCCTTCCATTCTAGGACAGGTTTAGTGAGGAACTGAAAATAGACAACTCAGTTTCTACAATCAACTAAAGCATAGCATGAATGAAGCTAATCCATGTTAAGAATCACGTTAAAATCTGTCATCTTTAACTCTATTAAGTCTGGTGAAGTGACTTTTTGAGATACCATAACCAGACAGTTCCTGTATACCCACTGGGCTATGATAGACTTACCCACTGAAGTAGAGACTGAGAAGGGATCTATTAGGATTTTGGGACTGACTCCGAAGTTAACATCTATATAAGGAGTTACAAAGGACAAAGAAGCTTATGGATCTAGCAAATCATAAATATGTAAATGATAAACTTGTAACGTACCAGTGACCACATCAGGAGAAATTTCCTGATCCTGTCAGGACTGAAGTGCATATAGCCTATTTGAGCATGCCCACTGGTGGCACTGGAAGCGACATCCTGCTGATTCAAGCAACTGGACTAAGCTGGGGGATGATTATGCTGACTCTACGAGCCCCCCTGAGGATACTATCTGACACTATTGCCTATCTTGCCATATTCAAAACATACATCATTGCCAGCCCTATAGACACCCTGATGGTTTTAGCCATACTTCTGACAAAGAGAATTTTTTTGGGTACTGCTAACACTACCTTGAGATTTAAAGCTTGGCGCCCTATCATTGTTACCATTTCTAAACTTAGGCACTAGATCACTGGATGAGGAAGAAGTTGGAACTAAAGATTTTAGGAAGAACTGAGGACGATTACCACCCTCTAACTTAGGCTGAGTGAAGTTGAAGCTACCTGTTCTAGCCCTCTTGCTCTTCCTCCCTTTCTTCTTAGTTTTTTGACCCTCTATCTGTTGAGCATGGACCATCAATATTGGAAAGTCTATATCCTTAATTAGAATTGTAGTCCTACACTCCTTGACTATACTATCAGATACCCCAAACACAAATTTACTTATCTTAGATCTGCTATCAGCTACCACATGAGGAGCATATCTGGCTAACTGAGTAAACTTAAGAGAATTCCTCCTTCACTGTTATGCTTCCCTGCTTTAAGTTAATGAATTCTAACACCTTAGCTTCTCTCAACTCCAATAAAAAGAACCTATCTAGAAAGGTAGTAGCAAACTCCTCCCATTCTATAGGCCCTACATCTACGGCCCTATCTATCTTTCATTTCTTAAACCATGTGTGAGGCACATCCTACAACTAGTATATAGTAAACTCAACACTCTCACTAGCCGTTACCCCCATAATATCTATGACCGTCTGCACCATGTCAAGAAATTCCTGTGGGTCTTCTTCAGACTTAGACCCTGAGAATAAAGAAGGGTTCATTTGAGTGAAGTCCTAAATTTTAGCTGCAGCGGTATTGGCCACTGGATTATCCTGAATATCAGCTAGGATTTTATTTTGGGATACTACGGAATGGGCCAGAGTGGTGAAAACTGCTCTGAATTCTTTGTGAGAAATATGCTCGTCCAGGGGATCTGCTTGAATGGGCGGAGGTGCTGGAAGGTTTCCAGTTCTTCTTTCGTTAGTCTTTTTGGGAGGCATAATCTATAAACAAAAGGGAAAATTGGATTAGACAGAGAGTTTAACTTGAGCTTATTCTCACTCGCACGACATGAATACTGAAAAAAGGGAAACATTTCCTAAAATACTTTATAGCTTCTTATCCATAAGTGTGGCGCACTATATACCCATGCATAATACTCTACTTGACGTGGAAGTCAGAATCCCTAGGATACTTTTGAATCTTAGGCTCTGATACTAAGTTTGTAACACCTCGAGTATACACCCTGGACATCACACGGTGCTTACAATCCTGAAGGACCACAAGTTAACCTATGAAAGGTACCTGCTGTGAGCATTGAATAATAATACTGCTAAAATGTGTAAAAACATAACTTAAAGACGATAAGGTTCACGATATGAAAACTGATAAATATAGCAACTGCTAATAACATCTGAAAACTTAATACTGTCTGAACTAGTCTAGTTGGAAAAACCTCTACTGAACTATTTGAAAGTGGATTTGATAGGACAAGCCCCCAACTAAATCTGGCTAATAAAATATGAAATCTACTATAATACTAAAAAAGATAATATCCTCAAAGGATATAAACTCATTACTGAATCTGCTACTGCTAATTGAATCTGGTTAAGTGTAGTCATGAACCTGAGCGTCTGAACCTATGATATGAGACATCATAGCGTAAGAGAAATAGTATGCGTTAGTACTTTGAATATACTGGCATGCTAAGTGAGGTAGGCTGATATACACGGGTTCATATGCATGAATAATAACTGACTGAATGATATGTATATAACTAAATGAGGGTACATGGATAACAGAAACTACTGTAAATACTGATTATGCAGGACTGTGTATATATATATGCTATAACTGAGATTATACTGGATCTGAATACTGAGTTCTGATAACTGAGTGACAGATATCTGAGATTTTTGATAACTGTATTACTGATAACTGGGTGACTATTTCTGACAGTCCTGATTTTTTAGAACTAAACTAATTTCTATACTGAGTCTGAAACTGAAAGTGTAACTATGGGAATGTTCATCTAACCAATATACCCTAATTATAAATTGAGTTGGGGTCCAACCTGTGACCCCAGTTACAAGGGTGTTTGCATCTTCCCGAGGGATACTAATAATACTGGGTCAACCCTAATATGGTAGAAAGACCCATGAATTACATATATATGGTTGAGTCAACCCTAGCCTGGGAGGAGAACATCTTACTCTACACTGGATACGTAGTTCTGTAATACAGGGACTGCTACTAAGGGTTAAACCCTTTGCTGGCAGGAATGCCCCTATCTCTGGGTTTGGTCGATGCTGAATCCTACTTCCAACTAAATAGACACTGATCATTAGATTGTACTAAGCTTGAATGAACTGAAAATGATCATGTTGACTAGCTGAACTGGACTGAGTTCACTGAGTTTTGTAACTGACTGAGTACTACTGTTTGTGATGTTACTGAGACTATTCTGTAGCAACTATAATTCTAGGTAAACAACTAGATTTTTGGGTATTGAATACCCCCAAGACTCGATAGCATAAATAGTAAATCATGGCATGATCTTAAAAGCATAACAATAATTACTTGTTAACGATGCATTCATTTTGATATTTTGTCAAACACTTAAGAGACATGAACTTGTACATGAATGGGAACACATGCTAACAGGTCATGATATCACAATTCAATTCACATAGATATTCTATCAAACAATTGGGGAGCATAAATAATGCACATGATAATGGTCAACACATGAGCATCATGAATACAATACTAAACTTGTACTTAAAAGGTTTAAAATGAGGATCACATACTATCTTGATTTTCATAAAACTTGTAATTAATCATGGATTGAAACCCAAATATCTATACATATCTGAACACAATCAAATTACAACTTGTAAATTATGAAATCAGAAACTTGTAGTTTAAAAAGGGTTCTTGAACTCCAAGGATGGAAAGAAACCCAAGGATGAAAAGAAACCCAAGGATGAACACCCAACATACCTTGATTGATAATTCTCTGAAAGTTGTTGGTGATTTCTTGATCCTAGGACTTAAAATTGAATGACCTAGGGTTTTTTTCTTGAGAGGATTGGAGAGAAAGTGATTGATTTTTCCCTTAGGATAGTTTAATTTTGTGTTTAGGTCTGAATAAAGGTGGCAAAATTAACCTAAATACCCTTGTAGATGCAGATTTAATTACAGAAAAATACACCCAGTGATGCGTAGACTAACGTATCATGTTGATGGGTTCGATGCAATGGCCAATGCGATACATCGAGATCACATCAGCTCACTGGAATTTGCCCACTTGAGCTGGTGACAACACTGTCGACACGATGGGCTACGCAGCACTTTGAGATCGCGTTGATCCACTGTTTTAGGCATTTAAGCATGCCTCAAACAATATTTGAAAAATCCAAAACTCATGCGCAAACACCTATTGACATCTCTGATCATGAATAAACCTAAGAATCGATATTTTAAAGTCATAAGGGTAAAAAATAAAGCCACTGAAATATTGAGGCCAAAAATGAGACTAAGTTTCAATACTTAGCTTAAAACTTTCAAAGTCTCGGACCTCTATTGGCATGCTTTATATGAATGAAACGAATGGGATTTTGTGGGGTCTTACAAATGCCTTGCAGTTTCTTGTTCATAAGTGTGGTGCGGTTTACACCCATGCAAAAGACTCTACTTAACATGACTTTTCAGACTGCTAGGATACTGTAAAACCTTAGGCTCTAATACCAAGTTTTTTCATGACCCGAGGCTACCCTCTCCTCGCAATAACGGTGCTTACGGTCACAAGTGATCATAAGCTAATCTATGTGCTGGTACCTGTGATGAGCACTGAGTAAACTGATAAATAAAGACATGGAAATAACTAATAATTCCATTAGGTTTTAAATACTAAAAATACAACTGAGTTTGCAAGATTGAAACCAAAATAAGGGATCATTATTCAAAATCCAATCATTTAAACATTTCATCAAACATATGAAATTTGTAATCTTAAGAATGGGAATGGTAAAGCATGCAAAAATAACATAGTTACAATACCCAAACCCTGAATTAGGGATTCAACTTGAAAATTTAATCATTCAAACATGTAAGGGATTATTCCATCAAAAAATACTTGTAAATATAATTTATAATTAACATTTGTAAGAGCTTCATGGAGATAATTTATAATAAATATGTATAATTCATAATTTAAAACATAAAAATAGATTCTTGGACTCCATGGGTGAAAAGGGCCCATGGATGAACATCACACATACCTTTAACCTTAAATCTTGAAAGAGAAACACAAATCTTTAAGCTTCCTTGAAGGTTCTTGGATTTGGAAACTTGATTTCTTGGTTTTCTTGAAGAGAAGATAATTGAATTTGATGAAATTGGGGGATGATTAGGGTTTCTTTGAGAGTAGAATTGGAGAAAATGGGCATATAATGTCCTAACTAACGTTTTAATTCGTGTTTTTTATGATTTAGATTGAGGGGAAAAAACTCAATTACCCCTCATAGAATTAAATTTGAAACTGGAATGTGGATTAAATGGCCACCGCGATGTGGTGAGTCTTCTGCCGCTATAGCCACCGCGATGCTCCACATCACAGTGAGCTACTGGAATCAGAATCCAAACACGACTTAATCCTCATCCAAAAAATCTGAAACTTCTCTAAGATATGCTCGTTATACCCCTGAATATGATTTTACTCAAAAATCTACCCCTCGCAATTGGGAAAACCAATTTAAAAATTCTTGAAGTTAAGATGCCAAAAATAAGACTAAGTCCCCAATACTTAGTGAAATTTTCAGGCTTTAAGCCTCTTATGCATGAAACTAGGAGCTCAACTAAGCAAAGTATTATACGGGGTATTAGAACTTTTCTGTTTATCTTGGTGCGTACACCAGTGTATGCCTAATATTAAGAGTCAGGGAATTCCTTTATCCCACTTGATCCAGAGCTTGAAAGAACCTTACGATAGAATCGTAGGATATCAGAATATAGTCGTGAAGCTCATCATGGGGGGCTTTGATATGATCCACTTAACTTGTATCCCCTACTCTGCACAGTATTCAGGACACAGGTGCATGAACCACTATACAGTTACTAGAAAAAACAAATGCGAGAAGGGATAAGTGAGACTACCTATCATTTAGGGGAGAGATAAAGACAAGAAGTAGATTATCAAGCAAAACTCAATAGAGGTAATAGAGATAGAGCTCACGTGTTTGCAGCTTATCAGTTTTTGCAAGCATATGATGATCCAGAGGATAACCTGGGGCATGTTGAGCCCATAGAGATGGGAGCTATTTCCCATCGAGTTGCCCAAGGGATGAAGTTTGATATCACAAGTGCTATAATTCAGCTGCTAAATCTGAAAGGTATGCTTGCGAGTTTGCCAACTAATGACTCAAACATGCACATCATAAATTTTGTTGGAATTTTCAGTTTATATAATATACCTAGATTGAGTCAGAAATCTTTAATATTCAGGTTTTTCCCATTCTCCATAACTGGTGAAGCTACATTATAATTAGGGAAACTATCTCGTGGACAGTTCGGAGCTAGGATTTTTATGAAGGGGGTTTGAAAAAAAAATAAGCATGCTAATAGTGTTGGCAAATGAACTGGTCGGACTATATATGTACGGGTTGGATCATATATGCGCGAGCTTATATACCCCTTATATACCCTTTGACTATATGAACTCTTTTTTGAATAATCTATAGCGAGATTAATGAATTGAAGTAATGAATAACTATTCGATAATTCAATAATTTTTATCAAACTAAATGTTTATATTAAAAATATTATTAAATATATAATAATATTTAGTTTGAAATCAATATACTGATTGCATTTTATTATATAGTCACTTAAAATATTAATAAAATCATAAATTTAAAATAATTTATACTATGAAGATTTTTGAAAAAATTGACTAAGAAAGTGGTTTTTTTCTCCTTAAAAAAATAATGAGAAAGAAGGAGCAGAATGAAACAGATAATAACACTGCTAAGGAAAAAACACTGAGAAAGTGTATTCCCCACCAAGGTTTAAACTAGGATTAAAAGGGTAAATATGAATCCCCTTAACCATTCTACTACATATTTGGTTTGTTCTGAGGGGCTTTAGCTTATATAAATATCTTAAAAACAAAAAATTTAACCTTATATAGTCAACATACTTTTCTGATGAAAGTGGTTCGAGTGAACCCCCTCAAGTTCACTTAGATCCACCCATGCTCGTGGGTCCATTACTACTTGGAATGAGTTGCAAAAAATAGTTCTTATACTACAATAAAGGACAAGATCTATAATTTCAGGCAATTACATTTGAACCACTATATAAGGCATGGTTTAGGTTTAAGAAGAAGTTGATGATGGTGCCTAATCACAGAATTACCTGGAGAAATTTTTGGAAATTTTTTATCGTTCCCTAAATATCAGTTCCAAAGTTGTTGCAGATACCATTATGATTGGAGCTTTCACGAGCCTACATTAGGAGGCAGTATACAAAAATCTTAGATTGGATGTCACTTAATAACCAAGGATGGCATATTTGGGAGGTAGAAAGAGGCCCTGGTACTTATGCTATTGGGGCTTCCAGCGAGCAAAGAATTATAGATGATACTGTGGCTCAAGGAGTTTCGCAACTAAGGATGGATAATGGGTTACTGACTAAGCAAATTATAACTATGAATTCTAAAATGGTAAATGCTGTGGGTGCACAAGGTAAAGAACCTAAGTTGTATAATTCTGATATTGAATAAGAGATAGAGTATCTAGATAGAGAGTTAAAGGGTTCCTGAGGGAGCTTAGGTTCTGCTCAAGACACTTGGAACTCGAGGCAAAGAAAACAAGATCAGAACAATTATAGGGTAGATATAGGGATCAACCAAGAGAAAAACAATGTGACTGGAGGCATAAGTATGATTATAAGAAGAAGAGTGACACGTATGTTCCATTCGAGAACCGTGCCACTGAGTCAAGGATTGAGGCATTGCTTACTAAGCTAGTTAAGGGTTTAAAAAATCAAGAGATTTGTCTTAAGGATATTAAGATAGATATTTTAGGTTTGAGCCATAAAGTGGAGTCATATGCTACTGAGACCAAGCAATTTGAGCAATAATATGGTCAATTATCAACAATATTGAATCAACATTAATCGGACACTCTTTTGAGTAATACTATACAGAATCTAAAGAATGACAGGCACTTGACATCACCACTTAGAGTGGCTTGGCTATGATTAACTTTTCTATGCCTGTAGTTCTTGAGGTTTGGAATGATATTGATGATGCACCCGAAGCAGAACCTAAAAAGTTGGTGACTAGTGGCGAGTCATCATAAAAATTGATGGGTATTGATAACAATGTTGAGAAGGATAAAGGAAAAAGGAAGGAAACATATCTTGTATTAGAAACTATTCCACGACCTCTCCCACCTTTTCCTCATAGAGTAAAGAAGAATCAAGAGAAAGGGAAGTATCAGAAGTTCATATCGATGTTGAAAAAATTGTTTGTTAATATTCCTCGTGTAGAAGTATTGGACAAGATGTCAGGCTATGCAAAATTTATGAAGTATTTGGTTGCTAAAAAGTGGATGGTAACTTTTGATCCTACTGATAATATGCACCATTGTAGTGTTATTGCTTCTCGATCTTTTGTAGAGAAGAAAGAGGACCCCTAAGCCTTTACTATAACATGTACCTTTAGGTTCTTTAACTTTTCTTGAGGTTTATATGATTTGGACATTAGTATCAATCTGATGCCGTTGGTGGAGTACAAATAGTCAGGGTTGGGGGCACCCAAACCGACATCTATGAGATTATTAATGGACGACCGTACTACGATGAAACTAATTAGTATATTATGTGATGTGTTGGTGAAGGTGGCATCCTTCATATTTCTTGCTGATCTTTTGATCTTTTATTGTAAGGTGGATTTCAATGTACCAATTATTTTAGGATAAACCTTCTTAGCTACGAGTAGGGAATTAGTTAACATAGAGAAGGGGAATATGAAGTTTAGACTCAATGATGAATAAATAACTTTTAATATATGTTAGTCAATGCGATAGCCAAAGGATATGTGGGAGGTGTCTGTGATAGACACTCTTGATGATGATGTATTGACTTTCTTTATTAAGGAGAGGCTTGGGGTTGAGACACTATCAGTGGTTATTATGAACTTCGACAGTGATGGTATCGATGAATATGATGAGGTGGGGAGTGCACTTTATAATAGAGGTTCTTATACTTATGCTTCGAAGAAGTTGAATCTGGAATTGAAGAATAGAGCTACTTCACCAGGTCGCCACCTATTATGGAGCCACTAGTCTTGGAAATCAAAGCCATCCCATCTCACATGAGATATACATTTTTGGGGGCTGGTAATACCTTGTCGGTCATTATTACTGCTGATTTATTAGAGTCACAGGTTGAGGCGTTGACTTTAGTCTTGCAAAGATTTAACAGGGCCATCAGATGGACTATTACAGACATTGTGGGGATTCTACCTGGGATTTTTATTCATAAAATTTAGCTTAAACCAAATGGTGTCCCAACATCGAACACTAGCATCATTTAAATCCACCTAAGTAAGAAGTGGAGAACAAAAAGATCATAAAGTGGTTAGATACGGGAATGGTTTACCCCATTGCAGACAACAAGTGGGTTAACCCGATTTAATGTGTACCTAAGAAGGGTGGAATGACTGTGGTCCCAAATAAGAAGAATGAGTTAGTGCCCATGAGATTGATTAGTGGATGAAGAGTGTGCTTGGACTACTTAAAGTTGAACATTTGGATTCAAATGGACTAGTTTCCTATGCTATTGCCTCTGAAGACCCTGAGAAGACTACTTTTGCTTGCCTATATGGTACTTTTGCATTCAAGAGGATACCATTTAGGTTGTGCAATGCTTTTGCCACCTTTTAACACTATATGATGTCGAAATTTTCTGATATGGTGGATGACACTATAGATGTCTTCATGGATGACTTTTTAGTTATTGGTGGCTCTTTTGATGATTGTTTGACCTATTTAGTCAATGCACTTCATAGATGTGGGGAGTGCAACTTGGTTTTGAATTGGGAGAAGTGACACTTTATGATGAAATAAAGGATCATGCTCGAACACAAGATTTCAAAAAGGGGTATTAAGGTTGATAGGGTGAAGATAAATATGATTGAAAAATTACCTCCTCCAATTTCAGTCAAAGGTATCAGAAGTTTCTTAGGTCATGCTAGGTTTTATAAGAGATTTATCAATGAATTCTCTAAAATTATGAATCCATTATTCAAGTTTTTAGAGAAGGAGGTAAAGTTCATTTTCATAATATATGTCTCAAGGTATTTGAGTGCGTTAAGAGGAAGTTGATCTCGGCTCCTATTATTATGTCTCCTAATTGGTCCTTGTTTTTTGAGGTGATTTACGATGCTAGTGGTGTGTCCTTGGGAGCTGTCCTAGGCCAACGACGTGAGAATATACTTCATCCCATCTATT
Organism: Capsicum annuum; assembly: GCF_002878395.1. Classification (NCBI taxonomy): domain Eukaryota; kingdom Viridiplantae; phylum Streptophyta; class Magnoliopsida; order Solanales; family Solanaceae; genus Capsicum; species Capsicum annuum. The sequence continues at coordinate 55,003,140 of NC_061112.1, forward strand.
ATTCCAACAAATAATTAAACCCCACACAGAAAAATTATACAATCTCTGAGTAGGAGTTACTTGCAGTGGTTTTTGCTTTTGAGAAGTTTTGGTCCTATTTGAAAGGGACCAAAGTCACAGTTCATACTGATTATGCAACATTGAGGTATATTATATCGAAAAAAATCTATGAACCAAGGTTGATACATTGGGTCCTCTTATTGCAAGAATTTGACTTTTAGATAAAAGACCAAAAAGTCACCGAGAATTAGGTTGCGCATCACTAATCTTGCCTCGAGGGGGAGGCAATGCAAAAGTTAGGGGATGATCTTGATATAGATGATACTTTTACATATGAGCGTGTCTTGGCAGCATCTCAAGACTTAATCTCCCAGTTTTCTGATTTGCCAACTTTTTGGCAAGTGATCTTATTCTGAAAGATTTATTATTCCAATAGCGTAAGCGGTTTATTTATGTGGTGCTGAAGGTATTTTGGGATGAAAATTATCTCTTTAAAATTTATACTGATGGAGTTATTTAAAGATGTATTCTTGAGGTAGAGATTATGAGCATTCATGAGTCCTATAATTATCACCAGTTGGGGTCATCATGGTGGTACCCGCACAACCTATAAAATTCTATGGTGTGGTATTATTGGATGATTATTTACAAGTATACTCATGATTTTGCTTTATCTTGTGATTAGTGTCAATAGCAAGGTAATATTTCACGAAAAGATAAACTCCCCATGACATCTATTTTGGATTTAAGAGTTGTTTGATGTGCGAGAATTTGATTTCATGGGTCCGTTTGTGAGATCTTATAGGATAAATTATATTCAGATGACGGTTGACTATATTTCTAAATGATTGGAGGTGATTGCGCTTCCCTACAATAAGGGTAGAAGTGTTACGACATTTTTTAAGAAAAACATCATTTTTGATTTAGCATTCCACGTGATATTATTAGTGACAGTGGGTCTAATTTCTGTAGTTGTCATTTTAAGGACCTCCTAAAAAATATGGTGTGGAGCATAAGGTGGAAAAACCTTACTATCTGCAAATAAGTAGGTTGGTTGAGGTTTCCAATCATGAGATCAAGTCCATATTGGCAAAGACTGTAAATGCCAACAAGACTGATTGGACAAGTAAGTTAGATTATGCTTTGTGTGCTTACCAGAAAGCTTTTAAGACCCCCATAGGTGCCTCTCCATATCAACTTGTGTACGATAAAGCATGCCACTTACTAGTCGACCTTGAGCACAATCCACTATGGACGTTGAAAAAGATAAACTTTTAGTGGCATGATCCAGCTAAATGGTGGATGAGCAAGGTAAATAAGTTGGATGGATTCTGGGTTAATGCTTATGAGAGTTCATCTCTATGCAAAGAAAAGATGAAGTTGTATCATTATAAGAAGATTGACAAAAAAGTGATTGGGTTCGATGATTTGGTCTTCTTATGTAATTCCAGACTTTACTTGTTTCATGGAAAGTTGAAGTCTTGGTGGTATAGACCATTCACCGTGTTTAGTGTGTTTCTGCATAGTGCTATTGAGTTAAAATAAGATGGTGAAGCCCCATTCAAAGTGAACGGCCAGTGTGTCAAGCATTATTGGGGAATACTGGTGTAGTGAAAGTGTGTGTTGATGTAAACCTTGGAAAAGTTTGAGTAGACAAGGCAAATGAGTTGTGCCGCGATGTTGGAGGCAACCTATGGGCTTATTGGTAAAGTCTGAGTAACTAACTTAAGCACATTGTGCCACAACATTAAATCAAGCGCTTCATGGGAGGAAACTCATGGGCTTGTTGGTGAAGTCTTAGTAGCCAACACAGCTATGTTGTGCTGCAACGTTAAATTAAGCACTGGGTAGAAGGAAACCCACTAAATTAGTGTTCACATTGTTTTATTTTTTTAGGTGTAAAATCATGATAAAATACCTTGAACTTGGTAAAAATTGCACAATTCAAAAAAGTCTAGGAAGGAGACTAACTGACCCACTTTGGGAGGGGGGGGGGGGGAATAAGTCCCATCTAATCCAGGTAAGTGATGTAGTAGATGTCAGAATGAAAGTCTAAGTATGACTGACGACCATGTAAGTAGTGTCATTGAAATCAGAATCAAAGTTTGGGGGGAGGGGGGAAATTTTCTGCCACTTACGATGGACCACTCATGGGCCTTAAGTGGTAAAAAATTTTTAGGTCACAAATTTGAAATTGGGTTAGGCCAAGTGGCCCAACCCAATCCAACCCAACCATCACCCTTAAAAATACCAAACCTGATTTCTATGCCCTATATTCTCAGATTTTGTAACTCTCTCTCAAATTCAAGCCTTCCACCTCCCTGGTAACTTGATAAAAGGCTAAAATCGCTCAAACTCTCAGTACCAAAAGGCCAATAGCACACATAGAGCACTCAAGGATACAAATTTGATCACGCTTATTCAACTTCCTACTTTCATCACTTGCTACTAAGGTAATATTCTTGGCTCCTACTGGTATCAAATTATGTTACTAACAAAGACATTAATTTTGTACTCAGAATAATCTTGATAATTAAAGAAAATTCATGAATATTGATAGTAGGATCCTAGAATAGTGAAAAAATTTAAATTACTGCATTGTTCTTGAATGAGAAATCTATGATCATTCCCTAAATAAAAGTAGATTTAAACTCAAAAGCAAGAATAATTTGGAAAGGTGGATTCTAGAAGGTGGTAACAGGCCAACTAACGACCATCAGAGACCCGACAAACCGTCATGGTGGCCGTCATCTCTTAGGAAGAATACCAACTTTCTGGATAATGGGCGATGACCCAAGCTACTGAACTTTGGACGAGTAATGGGTCATCGCTCTGGTTATCATTTTTTATGTAGATTAAATGAGATTTCAGTCTCTAGGGACAGATAACGTGATGAACCATCAGGTCCTCAACGAGCTATCGCTCTACCCATCAACTGAAAAAACATATGACCACTAAACTGAATACCAATTGAAGGCCTTGCCGACTGACCGTCACTGGCCTAATGGCCTGTCAGGTGAATCATCAGTGATGACCTGACAACATAAGTTTGAATTTTCTATCTCAATTTTTTGAGAGCCTATATATACCTAACTTAGGGTTAGATTAGACATCTTTTGAATATTGGCTAAAATTGTCACATACAATTGTCTTAGAAATAAGTTGAGAGAGTAGCAATTTCACTATTATTTTTGTGTAATTTAGGATTAGAGAAATATCTTTCAATTTGTATGTTGATTTTGAATCATTTATGAAATATATTTTGTTAATCTTCTCATTAATTATGTGTGGCTAAAGCTCCCATAACTAGAGTTATGGAAGCCTTGGTGTAATTCAGTGTTAGGGTTGTAGGATTGATAAAATTTTGAAATAAATTTCAATTAAATAACTTTCTTTTTAGTTTAATTATTCTTCTTGGCTGCAAACTTGAGGAATGTTCCCATGAACATAACTTGATTGAACAAATAAGTTAATGTCTGGAAAAGATAAAGGTTACAAGATGATTGGAGAATTTATCCTCTAATTTTATGATTGAGGCCTTAAGCGGATTAATCTTTTGAGGAATTAATTACTGCACTAATCTATCAATTTAGGTTTGAAAGAATCGAAGTGAATCCATTCTGAATGTTGAAAAACAATTAGATGGAAATAATTATGCAATTGTTCTTGTAATTGGAATTGTTGATGTAAGGATTTGTAAAAACCACACCCCTTAGCATTGAAACACTTTGGTAATTATAACCCTAGTTTATCTATTCTCATTTGTTATACATTAAAACTTAAGCATTAGTCTTTAGTATATTGCAAACATTCAAATCAATATTTCACCAACAAAACCCCCTTTCTTATTAACTGTAAACTTATGAATAATAGTCCATTAATAATCATATGACTTAGTTAATACCTTATTCCCTGTAGTATTTGACCCCAACCTAATTTGATTATATATTTGTCACTAATTCCTTACACTCTTTCAGAAAGCTACAATTTGGGCATATAAAATTTTGGTGCAATTGTCGGGGAATACGATTATCAATTAAGTTTGTGTGCGTCAATTGACTCTTAGTTAAGTTTTGTAATTTTACTTGTATTTATTGTTTTTGATATTTGCAGATGATTTATTGGTCATGCCATGAACTCTACGGCCAGGTTGATTTGGATGGAGCTGGTGCTAAAGGAGCAATAATTCCACCACCTTTAGCTCCAAGAGTGAAATTAAATATCACAAGCATGTTGTTCCAACTTCTCACATTGAAAGGGTTATTTGGTGGATTGTTGGGAGATGATCCTAATATGCATCTGGTGAACTTCATCAACATTTGCAAGTCATTCAACAATCTTGGAGTTGGACAAAATACCATTTTTCTGAGGTTATTTCCTTTGTCTTTGTTTGGGAAGGAAACTTTGTGACTGAATGATTTAGCACATGATTCTATAACACATTGGAGGTAATTGAAAGGAGCTCTCCTAGAAAGGTTCTTTCCACCTTCTAGGATGTTACCATTGAGGGATGCGATCAGTAACTTTATGAAACTGCCTAATGAGGCCCTTCATGAAATATGAATTAGATTCAAGAAAAAACTTACGCAGTGTCCAAATCACAAATTGACTGGTGGACAATGCTGCATAAGAAGCCTTCATAGATCTTACTTTTTATGATGCTACAGAGATGTTAGAGAAAATGACTAAGATAAGTAGCGCATGGCATACTTGGGATTTTGAGGTAGCAAACAAAACTTATTTGAGCAGGATGACAGTAAAGCAATGCTGGAGAAAAGAGGAACATGATCAAAATATGGCGCATATGGACACATAAATAGATTTACTTATAAAGTATTTACTCTCTAGGATGGTAGAGAAGGTCAAAGCTGTGGGGTCGCATGGTAAGAGAGATGAATCCAATTCTGATAAGGAGGTAAACTATCATAACCAGGGGGTTTGCCGCCAGTGGATAAGGAAACCATGGCCAGAATTATTTTGATAAGGCTGGTTATAGAGATCATGAGCATGGAAGCTGGAAGAAAATAATGATAGAAGTGGATTATATGTACCACTTGAAAGCCGTGACAATATGACAAATGATTCAGGAAAGATGTCTATAAAGGCCATGATGGTCAAATTGTTGAAAGGGGTGGAGTCAAATAATGCTAAAGTTAGGGTGATAAAGCACGACTCGTCAACCATGAGTCAGTTTGTTGACTCTCATTCCACATCTATTATGCACCTAGTGTAGTATATTAGCAAATTATCAGTAATGTTCAATCAAAGGAATAATGGAACTTTTCAAAGTAACATAGTTCAGCACTCAAGAAATAATGGTTTGTTTATTGCTATTACCAGTTGGAGTGGTAAAATATTGCTCAGCCCATGTCCTAAAGCACATTCTCATATGGATGATGTAGAGTTGGAGGATGAGTTGAATAATGAGCCACTAGCTGAGTCTGAGAAGTTGGGTGATTTAGGAAAGAGGAGTGTAAAATTAGAAGAACAATCTAAGCGAAAATTGGTTAGGGATGCCGAACAAAGCAAAGAAAAGGAGGTAGAGGCTACTCTAAAAATAATCCCAAAGCTACCACCTCTATTTCCGTATATATTAAAGAAAAAAGCAGATGGGGGTAAGTTTAGGAAATTCATGGCTATGTTGATGTAGTTATCAGTGAATATACCATTAGTTGAGGCATTTTATTAGATGCCGGGATACACTAAATTTATGAAGGACCTTGTAATAAAGAAAAGAACGGTCAGCGATGAACATGTGGACAAACTTCGTCATTGTACTACCATTGCCACTGGATCATTCGTATAGAAGGAAGATGATGCGGGAGCATTCACTATCTCATGTACAATTAGAGCATTTAGATTTGGTAAAGTGCTTTGTGATCTTGGGGCAAGAATTTACCATATTCCATCATCAATATTTAAGCAATTGAGTTTAGGGGTTCCTAAACCAACGACCATGTAATTATTGATGGTAGACTGATCGGTAAAGAGACTGGTAGGTATTTTGTATGATGTACTTGTGAAAGTGGATAATTTTATATTCCTTGCATACTTTGTAATCCTTGATTGGGAAGTGGTTTTTGTAGTACCCATAATCTTGGGTAGGCCGTTCTTAGCAACCAGGAGATTACTAGTTGAAATAGAGTGGAATGAGCTGAAATTTAGGCTCAACATTGATGAAGTTAGTTTTAATGTCTTCCAATAGTTGAAGCAATTAAGAGACACGAGTGTTGTCTCTATTATTGATGTTATTGTGAATTTGATCTAAGTGTACCAGTGGATGAAAGGTTTGTTGTGTAAACCTTAGCTAGAGTCTTAATGAACTTTGATAATAATAGAATTAAAGAATTTGATGGGACTGTGTATGCATTGATGGGGATGGGGTCATACTTATATTCTCTCAAGAAGCTGGATTAGTATTTGAAAATTTGTCCAACACTACCTACAAATCCTTCCTTTGAAGAACCACTTGTATTGGAATTGAAGAAGTTACTGGGGCCATTTTCGGTATGTATTTCTAGGTGATAAAAATACTTTATTGGTAATCATTGCACCTGAAGTGTTGGAGCATCAGGTTGAGGCTCTTATTTTAGTATTAAGGTGCTATAAGAGGGACATTGGATGGACAATTGTGAACACTATAGGCATTCCACCAGGATATATACTCATAAGATCCTGCTAGAAGAAAACTGCACTCCTACTATTGAGCATCAATGTGGGCTAAATCCATCATATGGAAAAAGTAGTAAAAAAGGAGATAATCATGTGTGTAGATACTAAAGTGGTTTACCCAATTTCTAACAGTAAGTGGGTAAGCCTAGTTCAGTGTGTGCCTAAGAAATGAGGCATGATAGTGGTAGCCAATGAAAAGAATGAGATAATTCCACTCAGGACTGAGACCGGTTGGATGTTTTATATGGACTATAGAAAGTAAAATTCTTGATCTTTGAAGGATCATTTTCCAATGCACATCATGGACCAAATGCTAAATCGGTTGGCAGGAAGGGGTTGGTGTTGCTTCCTAGATGGATACTCAGGTTACAATTAAATATCAATTTCACCTGAGGATTAAGATAAAATAATATTAACTTGTCCATATGGGACATTTGATTTTAAGAAAATGTCAATCGGGTTATGTAACACACCTACTTCTTTCCAAATCTGTATGATATCTATCTTTTCAAACATGGTCGAAGACACTTTGGAAATATTTATAGATAATTTTTTGATGGTTGGTGATTTGTCTGATAGCTGCTTGTTGAATCTAGTTAAGGCATTGCGCCATTTTGAAGAATTCAATCTCGTCATTAATTAGGAAAAATGCCACTTCATGGTGAAGGAGCGCATAGTATTGGGACACAAAATTTTTGCAAAAGGAATTGAGGTTAATCAAGCAATAATTAAAGTCATTGAAAAATTACCCCCTCGTTTTTGGCGAAGGGAGTGCATAGTTTCCTTGGCCATGTAGGTTGATATCGAAGGTTTATAAGGGATTTCTCCAAAATTGCAAAAAATCTTTGCAAGTTATTGGATAAGGAGACTAAGTTTGTGTTTGATGATGACTATTTGAAGGCCTTCCAATGCCTTAAATAAAAACTACTGTCTGCTCCTATCATTATTCATCCTGACTGGTCCAAACTGTTTAAAGTGATGTATGCTGTAAATAGGGTTGAGCTCAAAGCTGTTCTTTTCTAGAAGAAGGAAAAGATGTTTCACCCTATTTATTATGCTGGTAAGGCCTTGAAGAGAGCACAAAAGAACTAAACTGTTATAGAGCAAGGCTCTTAGTTATTGTTTACACATTCATAAAACTTCGAGCATACTTATTGGGAACCAAGGTGATCGTACACACCGATCATGAGACACTAAGATATCTATGGCAAAGAAATATTCCAAACCAAGGCTAATAAGATGGGTCCTGTTACTTCAAGAATTTAACTTTGAAGTCAAAGATCAGAAAGGGTGTGAAAATCAAGTAGCAGACCATTTATCCCAATTGGAAAATAAAGAGAACAGCATAGAGGAGCTCAAAATTTAGGAGAAGTTTCTACATGATGTGTCTAGGTTGTTTGGGGATGAGCCTTATTTGTTTAGATGCTATGCCGATAACATTATCAGAATATGTATATTGGAGGTGTAATTTTTGAGTATTTTAGAGCCATGTCATTCATCACTAGTTGGGGGATATCATGCAGGTGGTCAAACTGCAAGGAAGGTCTTACAAAGTGGTTAATGTTGGCCCTCAGTTCACAAATATGCTTATGAATTGTGAGGACTTGTGATCAATTTCATTGATAGGGGTCCTTCTGTCGACATCATGGATGACAAGGAATAAAATGCAGGATGTGGAGCCGTTTGATGTATGGGGCATAGATTTTATGGGAACTTTTGTGAACTCTTATGATCACAAATATATCTTGGTTGCCGTATACTACATGTTCAAGTGGGTGAAAGCTTTGGATCTTGTAGATGATGAATGCATAGAGTGGTTGCATTCTTGAGAAAGAATATTTTCTCACATTTTGGTTTTCCAAGAACCAATATAAGTGATGGAGGGTAACAATTTTGCAACAAGGTTTTCAAATTTGTGTTGACTAAAAATAGGGTGAAACAACATAAGGTAGCTAGACCTTATCACCTACAAACTCGTGGGCAAGTGGTTGCGTCAAATAGAGAAATCAAGTCTATCTTGTCCAAGACCATTAATGCAAAAAAAAAGTAATTTGTCGAGAAAACTTGATGATGCCCTTTGGGAGTATCAAACAACTTTCAAGACGCCTACCGAAATGTCCCCTTAACAGCTTGTTTTTGGTAAATCTTTTCATCTGCCAGTGGAAATTGTACACAAGGCATTTTGGGAACTCAAAAGGTTGAACATGAGTTGGAATATAGCAACTGATTTGAAGCAAGATCAACTTAATAAAATAGATGAGTTTCTCATCCAATCCTATGAAAGGGTTGATCTTTATACGCAAAGGATGAAGCGATACCACTATCAAAGGATTGAAAAGAGATATTTTCAAGTGGGTGATTGGGTGCTGCTCTTTAACTCACTATTCAAGATTTTTTCCTAGGAAGTTGAAGTCGAAATAGTCGGGACCCTTCAAAATAACCCAAGTTTAGAACAAAGATGAAAGTGTATTCAAGGTAAATGGACAACGGTTCAAGCTATACATTAGTTCGATAGATAAGATAAAAGTGTTGTACATGGTCTATCTTTATGAATTCTGAGTAATTTAGATAATCGAGTTGTGTCGCAATGTTAAATAAGAGCTAGTGGGAGGCAACCCACAATGTGTTGTAACATCATATAGGTAGTTTTTTTGAACTTATTTTCAGTAATAATCAGTGTGTTGAGTTTGCAGGAGTCGTAATTGTAGGAAATTAGAAGTTGAATTATTTTGGATAACTAGGGACGGATGGACTAATGGACTGTCACCTTTGTGATGGACCATCGCATTGACTGTCACATTTGGGTCAAATAATTAACACCCTGGATAAGGCCTGATGGTCAAAGTGATGGACCATCACTTATGCATGGACCGTCACTGAGACTGTCAGTCTACAGTAAAGTTGCTGCCAATCTAGTAAGAGGTGATGGCTAAGACGAAAGGTCGTCACATGTGTGACAGAATGATGGCTAAGAGGAGGGGTCATCACATGTGTGATGGAGCGTTGCTTAGCCCATTGCTATACGTCATTATTTAAATACCATATGGGTTGGACCAAGCCCAAATACCACAACCTTTTTGGCCGAATCAAGCTTATGACCCAACCCAAGTGTATTTAATAATAAGAATTAGAGTACTTACATGTATACATGCAGGTCTTTCTCTCTTCAACTCCCTAAATGGTTGAAATTCCCTAATATCTATTCATATTAATCATATTTATCCCCTCAAACACTCTTTAGTTTCTTCTCTTCTCTATTTAAGTATGTAAATCAACCCCTTCCATTACCATTCACTTTTTGCAAGTACAAAATAATTTTTCTATCCTTTGGTTGATTTTTTTTTTGTAAAAAACTCAAGTGATTGTGAATTTCATTGTGATCTTAGGTATGTCTCTTAATTTTAATTCTTTATAAGGGATACCTTTTAATGGTTGAAATAAGTGGTGTAAAGGATATTGTATGCAATGTTGTTTTCATTAACAAAGAAATGTGAATGTTTGATTTTTAGTGGTGAAGCATATATGGGGTGAACTCTGAGTAGCCCTATTAGAACTTATATGTTGAAGGAATTTTGAGTAAAATTGAGATTCTATTGAGTTAAGAGTATAGGATCGCCAAGTGTTTTATGAAATACCCTAATGATGTTCAAAGTGAATTAGGAGCGCTGATGGACAGATTGATGGGCCTTCAGAGGTGCAATGGACCATTGATGTAACCATCGACTGAGCATTTTTAGCTAGTGATTACTGGAAAACAGCGATGATCAAAGCGATAGACCGTCAACCCTATGACGGACGGCCAGCTTCACCACCACTTGGTTACTAACATTCTATTTAAGTGTAACGATCAAGGTGACAAGTCATCACTTTTGCGACATACTGTCAGCTTTTCCATCAGCATTAAGCAGAATTGAGGTTATTCATTTTTCTTCTTTGACTAATAGCTTTGTGTGTTGTTTTCTCTTAAAATAGGCTCTATGACTTAGAATCTTCCTTCAAGACGAGGTGGGGGTCTATCTAAACCAATTGAGGCACCATCACTTTGAGGGCTAGAAATGAACAAGAAAAAGATTCCATAGCTCCAACATTCTGCATCCATCAAAGTGAAAAGAAAAAGTAGCCACTCTCCCAGTTTGATAAGGATAGTGAATCATCACGTACGGAGTCTAGTAGTGAAAGAATCAACAATAGTAGCACAAGCTCAGGTCCTAAAGTTGGAAGAGAAAAAGAAGTCACCGCTGATCCTAAAGTATAACCTGAATAGAAAAAGGGGGATATGATCTGGAGTAAGGACCGAGAGGTCCAGAAATCAGCACAGTAGAAGGTTAGGGAAGAAAAGAAACACTTATTTGATGGGCTCCAACCAACACAAAATAGATCGATAAAGAGGTCCATTGCAGAAGAAAATTAGATCGTCACAACAGACCTTCATGAGTACCCAGACCTGGAGAGGAGGTTCAACGAATATGGTCTAGCATGTCTGAGTAAGCCTCCTGGGTCATACTACCCAAAATTGGTGTGTGAATTCTTTTCTAATTACTTAGCAATATTGGAGAAAGATAACCCCCAAAGGATCTAAAGTTGTAGACATAAGGAACAGAACATAGGTTTTGGTGAAAGGTGTGATAGTTGACATCTTTGATAGTTCTGTCAACTAATTTTTTTGGTCTGTACTACACCACTCCCACCATCATGCCCGAGTTGGAGGATCAGATGAATACGACTCATAATCAAAGACCATGGTTGGCTCAAATTCTGACTAATAATGGAAACCCATCATGGCTCTAAAATAAATAGCGGATTGCTAATTCATCTATGAATTTTAGGGTAAAATTTTAGTAGGACATCATAAGACTAAGACTAATGCTGACAGGATGAGACGCTATCGGGATTCTTAGAAGGCAGTACTGTCGCAAGTTTGATTAAGAGGTTAAAAATTGACTATGGGTAGATAATTGGTGATGGGATATTTTTATGGGCTTATAAGACATCTAGTACATTACCATTCACATGCTTAATTACAAAGTTATGTAAGCAAGAAAATGTGCTGATCATCCACGAAGTGGACAATAAGACACGTGTACCAGAAAGTAGGATATTAAAAAGACAAAGGAAGATACAAAATTTGAAATACGAATCCATAAGACTCCAGCATTTGATACATAGACTGAACCTACACCGAAGGCATCAGATGTGCCTTCAGTATCCCACTACCTTTTGCCACTTTTGTTCCATAAAGACTTTTGGTTGGTTTGGTTTCATACCTTTAACTCCCATAGTGACATTGTAGACATGACTTCCATGCCTTCTAGATGTGGGGAGTACAGGTTGGCCAAAGTGAATTTTGTAAAAATTGTCATAGCTCAATAGAAATTTGAGCAAAAAATAAATATTTTTGCCTCGAAGTTCAAATCTTTTATGGAGATGGTAGAGACTTTGAGTCTGTATAAGAATATACACGCACGGATGGATGATATGAAAAACATGTTAATAGGAGGCTAAGAGAATTGTCTATTTCAAACTTAGCTAAATTTACTACCGAGTTGAAGCAAGCCCTGACTGATATTGTAGAATTAAAAAGGCAACCTATCTCGAGCATGTTTGATCGATCTTTTAAGGAGCTTCATGAGGAGGAAGAACTTGTGAATCTTATGGGTAGACTACTTAAGGGTAAACAAAAAGAGGTAGATAAAAGTGTTAAGAAAAGTCGTCTAGAATAAAAAGACATCGAGATGAGACATCAAAAGAGAGGCAAATGAGAAAAACAATGACAAAATTGAAGAAAGATGAAGAAAAGAGAAGGAAGTAAGATGAAGATGAAATGGATGGTGTTTCCACCTATTCTTCACAAGGAAGTGGGCATAGGCTATCCTCACTAGCTATCCCTACCCTGTCACTAAGGAAGAGGCTGATTTGAGCACCCCTATCACTACTGGGGTCACTTTTATTGAGACTGAGGCTAAAGAGGCCTCTCATGATTCGATAGATTGATAAGAATAAGGGCCATTCAACTATTTTACTCCCTTTTACTTTGTTTATGATGCGTTAAGGATAATGCATTTATTTTAGTGGTGGTAGGGTAGCTGTGTGAACTGTATCATCCACAGGGGTTTTTATTGCTTGTGTTCTTTACCCCCGTGTACTATCTAGGAGAATCAGCATTTCTAGTTTTAATTCATTATGACTTTGTGGTTATAAATATGTACTATTTTATTTTGGTTTATTATGTATACAATATTATTTTAAATAAAAGAGCTCAGGAATGGTGTTCAGGTTGATGAGCTGGAACCTGAAAGAGTTTCTAATGAACCACTACCCACACCAAAAAGATTGCCTGGGGATGATGCTTACAATGATGTGGCCTACTTGTATTATGATGTTTAAAGTGTTGTATCTGTATGCATGTCAAAGGAAAATATTTGATTGAAAAGCTGTGGAACTATGGAATATTGGGTTTTGTAAAGCAATGACCATCTTAAAATTTTGTCCAATGTGCATATTTTATGATGTTTGATGATTGTGAATCGATTCTTGGCATTAGAACCTTTGGATTGAACAAACTTATTTTTATTAGCACGTGTTTGAAAGACAGTAGCATGGGTATCTGTTCACTGCTGGGGTGTGTGAGGTTTTGCTACATTTCTTACTCCGTGTATACAACTAGAACTTTCCCAATTCAATATTGTAAGGTGATAGTTGATTAAATAGGATAGGATCACAGGTCATTTTTCAATAAAATCCACGTAGCTGTAAAAGCCTAACCAAAAGTAGAGATGCATAGTTTTCTTTAGGTATCTTTTGAGCCTATAGCCTTTTGTTCAGCACCTATAAATCCCCTTTCTTTATTTGTTAACACCCTATTTTATCCCTAGTCCCTCCTTGGACACTATACTCCTCGAGTTAGGCAAAGTGCCTAAGTTAAGGGTGGCTTCTTTATAGAGTTCATGATTGAAGGGTAATTAGTTTGTATAGTTAGAGGTAGTCTTATCTGATCCTGGTCCCTTGGGGTATCATGTGCCTCTACTTATGACATCAATACAAGTTTAGGGTGGCTAGTTTAGATAGCTAAATTACAAGAGAAGAGCAGCTTAAGGTTGAAAAAAATGGCCTTCGGGTCAATAAAGATGCATCATAAAATGGAAAGTAAAAGTCTGAAGGTGAAGGAGTTTGAGAAAAATTGAGGTCTAAGAGTAGAAATAATGACAAAGAGGGACAAGGGACTGTTCCAAAAACATTTCTCACCTGCACCTGAAACCTCATTACAAGATGTTAAAAGTCCTATAGTGATCCTTGCTAATAAGCTATAGACATTACAAGATGATAAGGGAAAGCTTATGGTTTTGTGTATACTTTGTTTGGAATATGTTGCGAGAGTGATATATTTGATTGTTGGTTGAAAATATAATTAAATATGGATCAGACTTCTCTGAATATGAGAGAATATAATTGTACTTGTGATTATTGGTTTTTGGATATTGTATCTATAGCATATACATGTTAGCTAGCTAGAGTGTAGTGCCAAGTATGGATTCCTTTGTGTCATTAGTACAAGAGTAGAGTTTTACATTAATTGGTTAATTGATGCTAGTTCCAACAATTGATACAATATTTATTTTCTATAAATATATATGGTGTGGTATTGAGTTGCTTGAGGATAAACAATTGTCTTAAGTTGATGGTGTTAATATTTTGGTATTTGACAAAACAATTTGAACCTCTTATGAAGGATAATTATTTGTTTTCTAGAAGTTATTGGTGTATTTGATGCTTATTTTACTTGATTTTAGGAAACAAACTCAGGAGCAATAATAATTTGGAAAAGTAGATTCTAGAAGGTTGCGACGGGCTAACTGATGGACCATCAGAAACCCGACAAACTTTCATACTTACCGTCATCTCTTAGGCTGAATACCAATTTACTGGATGATGGATAATGGCCCAAGTGACTGACATTCAGAACAGTGATGGGTCGTCGCTATAGTCATCACTGGTTAACCAGATTTAATGAGATTTCAGTCTCTAGGGATTAATAACGCGATGAACCATCAGGTTCTGACGAACTGTAACTCTGCCCATCAACCGGAGCAGCATATCATCACTAAACTGGATACCGATTGATGGCCTTTTCGATGGATCATCGCAGGCCAGATGGACCATCAGGCTAGCCATAGGTGATGACACAACAAAATGAGTTTGAATTTTAAAGCTCAACTTTGTGGGGGCCTATATATGCAAACTTAGGGTTAGATTAGGCTTATTTTGACTATTGGCTAAAATTATAACGTACAGATAACACCCCAGATTTTTGGGCTTGACTTTAAACCATCATTCCTATGCATGTAAACTCTAATCCAATGATTTGTACTTGAATACATATGTCATGATCATTATCCTAGTGTTAAGAATGCTTTTGAGATTAATAATGTTCGCAGGAATCATTTAAAGCGAAGTTGAGTTAAGAGTTTTTGATTCAGCCAAATTTTGGCATTCAATTCTACAAGGGTCTAATATGAACGTTTATAACTTTTATATATGTAGATTTTTTCATCTCAAGACCCACCAATTTTGATATAATTGAGTTATCTTTCCAACGATACTAATTTCTTCTTAATTCGATACCCGAGCAATAAGTTATGGACTTTTTTGTGAGAGACAGTAAGGGCAGATGATAAGCCCACGCCATAGGTGTTATTCCCTCGGATAAGATGGGCGGCGTGGGGATACTCCCCCAGACAAAGTGGTGCGACGCGGGGTTTATTCATTTGTTGTTTCAGCTTCTTAACGGTTAAGGGGCACTTTGGTCCTTTCCTCTCAACCCCAAACATCCAAGGGATGAATTATAACATCCTAAAGGGCATTATTTGACCATCTTCTTCAAATCAACTCTCACCGAAACCTTTCCCATCCCAAGAACAAAATCCAAACTTTTTTCTAAAGAAATCAAGATTTTAAGCTTCCATGTTTAAGAATCTTCTAGAAAACATCAAGAATAGGGTTCCTTCACAAGTTCATCATTCAAGTCCCAAGATTCAAGCTTTTTTCCTAAAAAATTCAAGGGTTCAAATTCCAATTTCAAGTTTCTTCAAAAATTCGTTCAATTATTGTATGTGGGAGTTCATCCATGGGTCCTTTTCACCCATGGATCCCAAAAACTCTCTTTTGGTTTACTTTATTAGTTTATACATGTTCAAGATGAAATAATTCCATGAATCTCTTGTTAATTCAATGTCAAGTTATGGTTACAAGTGTTTTCAAGTGGAATGAGTCATATAATGTTTTAAGTGTTAAAATTCCCATGTCTTGCTAAATTATTTTAAACTAAATCTCTAAATTATTAATTTAGCAATGTAATCATATTGTTTCTTCATGTTTAAGATATTCCCATGTTCAAGCTTAAGATTCTTACATGTTTGATGAAAGGTTCATGCTTTGGGTCTTTGAACCATGATTGTATACTATAGTATTTCTAGTTTGATATCGTATTTTTAAAATCATTCAGTGCTGGCAGGTTATGAACACCTAATACCTACATGTTTTACATGATTTCATATTTTCAAGTAATAATTTAGTGAGGCCATGAGTCTTGTTATTTACTTAGATATTTATGATCATGATGAGCACTATCAGTTACTAGAAATAATATTCAGTTAAACTTAGTTCAGTTCAGTACTAGTGTAGTTTAGTTTGGAGTAGGATTTAGCACCAAGCGAAGCTAGGGATAGGGGCTCACCTAATAATAGATAATGTGACCTTTAGTAGCAGTCCCTGAGTTTCAAAACTACATAGCCAACATAAGTTTGAGATGTCTTCCTTCCAGTTGAGGGTTGACACATATCTCATGAGAGCTTCTTCCAGTAGAGGGTGACTCCTTAGTCCTTCAGGACACCAGTTTAGTGGATCCACACAGCCAGAGTTAGTACTCGTGACATGGTATTAACACTCTTCCTATTGGGGTTACAAGTTAGACCCCAATTATCTCAGATTAGGGTATGTTGGTTACTTGATACCTCCCATAATTTCAGTCCAATTATTCAGACTAAGTGCAAATCAGTATTATATGATCAACATTTAGATATCATTAGATTAGTATACAGATATCAATTAATCAGTATACAGATTCCAATTGATCAGTATTTAGATGTTAGTTATTCAGTATTCAGTCATCAGCTATTCAGTGTTCGTAAATCGGTTAGTACATATTTAGATATTAGGTACTCAGTATATAAATATTAGTTATCCCTTTACTTAGATTTCTATCATTCACTCACACAGGCATCAGTTATTCAGTTAATTTGATCAATCCAATACATGTTATTTTTCGTTTTGTATGTTCATGCATTCATGCTTATTTTATCGGTATACTCTGATTCTTGAGTTACTTTAATTTCCATCCCATAGTTTCAGACCTAGAATTAATACATGATCCTCAGTATAGTTTTACAACATGATCAGCTTTACATGTGGTGTGCATGCAATATTTATGTTTTACTGCTTCCCTATTTCAGTTCTATTTATTCTACAAAAGAAAAGATTTTTAGAAACTAAGTGTAGTGATTCACTAGCTTATCAGATAATGTTTATTACTCATGTTTTAAGATACTTCAGATTTCAGTTTATCTCAGTCTCTTGGTGAGTCTACTAGCACTTAGCATGCATATTTTTAATATTATGTACCTATTCAATTTTACGTATTGCATTCACCCTCACTTACTCAATACATTCCAAAGTACTGATCCACATATATGTCTATATGCTACTTGTCTCATAATGTAGGTGTCAGTTGTAGCCTACACATCAAAATCAGATAGTTCCATTTTTTACTCGGCAAGTGATGAGTTCTCCTATTTTGGGGACTCTAGATAGTTGTAGTTCCTGTACTTTATTTTGATTATTCATGTGTGTTTATTAGTTGTGGTTGAAGGAATGTCCCAACTATCTATAGTTAGTATAGTAGAGGCATCATAGATAGTCAGTCAGAGTCATAACATGTATATTCTAGTTCTCTCTTCGGTTTTATCAGGTTGTAATCTTTATCAGTATTTTATTTATCTATATTTGTCATGATTATGTTTTCGTATAGAAAATTTAGCTATTTTATTTATTCTAAATCAGTTGCTCAAGTATCATGCCAGTTCATGGGTTAGCTTGGGATCACTTGTAGTTCTAACCACCGTGTTATGACTAGGGGGTAGTCTCAGGTCGTGATAGTACAATTGTCTGAGAAACAAGTTGAGAGCATTGAGATTTCACTATTATTTCCTTGTAATTTGGTATTGGACAAACATCTTTCCATTTGTTAGTTGATTTTGAATCATTTATGAAATATATTTATTTCATCTTCTTCGTAATTATGTGTGGCTAAATATCCTATAACTAGGATTATAGGAGCCTTGTTGAAATTCAATGTTGGGGTTATGGGATTGATGAAATCTTGAAATTAATTTCAATTCCATAACCTTCTCTTTAGTTTGATGATTCTTCTTGGTTGCAAACTTGAGAAATGTGCCCATGAACAAAACTTGCTTGAGCAAAGAAGTTAATGTTGGCACAAGAGAAAGGTTACAAGATGATTGGAGTATTTACCCTCTAATTTTATGATTGATGCCTTAACTGGATTAATATTATGAGGAATTAATTGTTGCACTAATCTATCACTTTAAGTTTTAAAGAATTAAAGTGAATCCATCTTGAAGGTTGAAAAATAATTTAGATGGAAGTAATTATGCAATTGTCCTTGTAATTGGAATTGTTGATGTAAGGATTTGTAAAAACCACATCCCTTAGCATTGAAACACTTTGGTAATCATTACCCTACTTTGTCAATTCTCATTTTTTATACATTACAATAGAAGAATTAGTCTTTAATACATTGTAAATATTCAAATCAATGTTTTTAACAACAAAACCACCCTTTTTATTTATCCAAAACTTATGACTAATAGTCCATTAATCATCCTAAGACTTAGTTAACACCTTATTCCTAGTAGTATTAGACCCAAACCTTGTTGAGATATATTTGACAATGACCTCTTACACTCTTTTAAGAGGATTGTAATTTGGGCATATCACCCAACCTTAAGTGTTTTGATCCTTTCTCAAACTTTTTGTTCCCTTTTTTTTTTTTTCAAGCATTAAGAACTACACTTTCATGTACCATGGAACCTAAGGAAGCCCAGAATAAAAGAGTGTATTCTAGGCTCTAGGATGAGTCCCCTGAGCATAATAAATTATTAGAGGAGTACCCGATTGCCCTGGACAGACCATCGACCCCACGGACTTGGGGCCACTCTTAGAGACAGGCCGAGACTAATGCAACTATTTTTGTAGCTACATTAACTATCCAGGGTACCCAGCCTACCCAAGAGTAGAAATAATAGAGCACTCACCCTGCACCAACACAGGTCAGGGCCTAGACAATCTCACTTAAATTGGTTCCCAAGCCGAGAATATAGAAGGCCCGAACCTCACCACCACACTCTCCCAAGTTAGAGGAGGGAAAGAGGGCTTTAGAGGATGATGAAAATAATAATTTTGATTCTCAATTAGTATTTAGATATAAGGTTAAGTCTAGATCATTTCTGGTTTAGTAGAAGAAGAGGACACACACGGCTCCCAGTTTGAGAAGAGGTCGGATGAGGCATTCGGTTCAGCTAGTGAGTTGACATAAGTTGTACCCTAGTATATGAAGGGTACAGCTCAGGCGCCATAATAGATTTCATCATCCTCTACACGTGACTCATAACCACCTGCACAGGATACTCAACCTCTTATTCTACCACTGACTAATCCTGCTTTTGACTAAACATCCATGTCTTGGTTGTTCCTATTGCTAAGATAAACCTGAGATGGTGTGTAGAAGGGATTCAACATATATGTGAGAGGTACAAACTCATTATGATGCATGCTCGGACTAAATGGGTTATTGTAGCTGAAAGGAGGATTGACTTGATCGGGCTAATAAGGGCACCAGACCTTCGAGCCTCTTTTGATTAATATCGATTGGGGTTGATGACTCATCCCAAGAGATCTTACAGCCCAACTCTAGTTAGAGAGTTTTATGCTTCCTATACCTCCATACATTATTTGATTGGCCCATGGGAGGGTGGGGAAGTTTAGCTGCCACAGTTGGAGCATACTTTAGTCTGAGGGTTCAGAGTGGATATTACTATAACGATCGTCCGCCAAGTACTATTTGGGCTAGAATATATAACGCCAAAATATATTACTGAGTTTTGACTTTAGAATAAGATTCAGAGAGACATTAACTAAAGATAATAGATGCTAGATTTAGCAAAGTGGATGGTCCACTAAATTTTTAACTTGGGTGATGATGCCCCCTGGATAGAGAAAAGAGGGAGATAAAAAAGGCAGTACTGTATTTTATAGCAAAATTTTATTGAACTGTGGTATACTTTAGGTTCAGTCTGACGTGGTCTTACATGGGATAGAGTCATACTAGTTGATAGTTTGCTCGCGAGATATGAGATTAATTTTGCAGTGCTGATCCTGCTAGAGATGCATGAGTGTGCTTTTTGGTACGACCACTACTCTTCCCTTGCCTTATCCAAAAACTTTATGATACGCTAGGAGATACCAAGATACTTGATGTTGATAGGAGGATTGATATGACAAAAAGGTTGGATATTAGTTCGATCAAGGATCCGATAAACCTGATCCTTATGCAGAGAGCTTAGCCACCTCCTATAGTGATTCTGGTCCATTTGAAGGGACCGTTAACTTTAGACAAGGCTATTTATAGGGCAAACATTGTTGATAACGTTGAGATAGGCAATAAAAGATCTCATCTCGAGATCGTTAATGAGAAGGAGGGGGCCTAACTACATTTACTTTAGCACCGACTACTATATTTGAGCTGGTTGGGGCATTCACTGTGCCTCCTTGCCTTACTTCTCCTAGTATTATTGAGATGTTGTGAGAATTTTTATAGAGGTTAGTGGAGCAGCAAGATGAGTTAACAATCTACCTTACTAATACCAAGACTCAGCTCTCCATTTTGTATGCACAAATCTAGCCTTAGGTATGAACCACTTTAAAGAATATTGAGACTCAAATAAGGGTGGATATGAGAGCTGATATGATGGATTTTACTAGGGAGTTGCATGCTTGTATTGATTCTTTTGAGGGCTAAATGTCTGCACAATTTAGTTAGCTACAGGATTCAGATCTATCTAGAATTTAGGAGGAGATGGCCACATTACGAGCTGAGGTGCACTCTATTATTAAGAGCTAGTTTATGGTCATTCCCTTGGTCATCCCTTTATTTTCACAACCATTTCCTCAATGTCGGCCTATGCAGTTTAACTTATTATCTAAGAAAGACACAGTCTCAATCATTAGGACTAAGAAAGGTAGAGATGAGGAGCTACACGACCCCATCATTCTATATGATTAGGCCCTAAAAAAGGCCACCTATGAGTATACGATATACAAAACATATGGTGAGTTAAGATTCTTCGAGATGACAACAAATGCATCTTCTAGCCATTCCCCACCACTGCCACTTCTGCTAGTTTAGATACCACCTACACCAGAAGGGGTAGAGTCTGAGACGGATACCTAGAGCATCCCAGGTACATCTTTATTCCCTTGATTTATATTACAGTTATGCACTTGGGACATTACGTAATCTTTTAGTTGAGGTTTTGGGTATACCACAATCGAGGGTTTTTCTTGCTATGTTTCTTTTTCCGTTGGCTGCTTTATCATTGTAGAACTGATATGTTTACATTATTTTTTATTTTTATCATACATGTGTTATGCTTTTTTATCTTTAAATAGGATAAAAATAAGTAACCAAAGGGCAGTTGATATATTTTAATGTTGTGTAAGTGTTTTGAGAAACAGATATCCCTCCAGAAAGTTTGTTGTGAACTGTGTGATGTGTTTGTATTTGTGACCATTCTCAATCTTGTAATGGAAATAAGATTTGGCACATAATAATCATAGCTTAGAATTTGCATGAACTTGATAAGTAGTAGTTAGTAGTATAACCGTATACTACATGTGTGAGAGATTGCTTACCTAGTTCTTTTGGTTATTAATCCCAAACTTGCTCAATTATTCTTTGCTAGGTTGCAGGTAGGCTCTTAGAAAAGGATTATAAGCAATTCTTGAATTAGTACACTCTTAGCCTAAATGACCATCCAAATAAGAATAAATATCCCTTGATCCCTGTTTTGAGCCTACATAGACTATTTTCTTATTTTTACCTTTCACCTTCCCAGATTAGTTACAATAAAATTGTTTGATAGGCAAAAAATACCAAATTCTTTGATAGGCAAAACCTGTGATGGATCATCAATACATTTCCTCAACATAGAGACATAAAATAGCAGGAGAATGGAGCTCAAACTAGAAGACAAGTCCAACTCATATGCAGCATTACCAACCCTCCTCAAAATTACATAAGGACCCACATAGCGGGGACTGAGCTTTCCCCTCTTCCCAAACTGCATCACTGCCTTCATGGGAGATACCTTTAGGAATTGTATCTACAACCTAAAACTCCAAGTCCCTGTGCCTCACATTTATGTAGGACTTTTGGCAACTTTGGGCAGCCTTATGCCTATCCCAAATCACCTTCACTTTTTCCATAGACTAGTGAACCTAGTCAGGGACAAACATATCCACCTCCCTAAGCTCAAACCACCCACTAGGTGACCTACACTTTAGCGCCTCAAATAGAGCCATCCTAATGCTAGAGTGGTAGCTATTGTTGTAAGCATACTCTACAAGAGGTAAGTTTTCATCCCTGTTACCGGCATAGTCAATCATGCAAGCCTGACGTATATCCTTCAAAATTTGAATAGTCCTATTTGCCTGCCAATCAGACTACTGGTTAAAAGTAGTACTCAGAATTACCTTAGTTCCCAACCCTTTCTGAAATAACCGACAAAGGTGAGATAAAAATTGCATACCACGATTAGAGATTATAGAAATAGGTACCCCGTGACACTTCATAATTTATTGGAGGTACAACCTTTCATAATCTTTAGCTGAGAAGTTAGTCCTCACAAGCATAAAGTGAGCCAACTTTGTAAACCTTTCCATAATGACCCAAACTGAATCAAATTGCTTTCAAGATCGAGGGAGACCGATAATGAAATCCATATTGATCACTTCCTACTTCCATTCTGACATATTAATTTTTGATATAATCCCCCGGGCCTTATATGCTTAACTTTGACTTGTTGGAATTCCATGCACTTGGCTAAAAAATTAGCCACACCCCTCTTCATAATGTTCCACCAATACATCTCCATGAGGTCATGATATATTTTCATTGAATCGGACTAAACAACATAGTCCGATTCATGTGCCTCAGCCAAGATCCTCTCGCGAAAACCATCTATATCAAAAACACATAACCTCTATTTGTACCGGAAAGAACCATCACCACTAATCTTAACGGCCATCACCTTCTGCCTACATACATCACCCTTTATCCTCATCAATAGAGGATCTAACATTTGCTTCTCCTTTATATTAGCACTAAGAGATGAGCGCTCTATTTCCTTTACCAACATACCAACATTCTCAGAGTCCAAGAGGTAAACTCCAAGGTTAACTAATCGATGAATATCCTCCACCAACTCCCTTTCCTCCTAATCAACATGAGCTAGGATCCCCATGGATAACCTACTAAGATCTTCAACAACTACATTAGCTTTACATGGACGGTAGTGAAGACTCTTATCATAATCCTTGAGAAGATCAATCCATCTCCTTTGCCTGTGGTTTATCTCTTTCTGAGTAAACACATACCAGGATCTTATGATCAAAAAAGATATCTATATGCACACTATATAAATAATGACGCTATTTTTTAATGTGGATATTACAACTAGCAATTCTAAGTCATGAGTCAGATAATTCCTCTCATGCACATTCAACTGCCTAGAGGCATAAGCTATCACCTTTCCATGATACATCAGAACACAACCAAGTCTTATACGAGACACATCACAGTAGATCACAAATCCATGAGTGCCTTCAGGAAAAGTCAAAATTAAAGCAAAACTTAGCTTATCCTTCAGCTTCCCAAAACCCCCCTTACAAGCATCAGACCACAAGAACTTTACCTTGTTTTTAATCAACTTAGTTAACGGGGCAACTATAGTCAAAAACCTCTTCACAAACTTCTGCAATATCCAGTTAAACCCAAGAAGCTTAGAATATTAGCTAGAGTCGTGGTTCTAGGACACTTCTTCACCACTACAACTTTCTGCGAATCCACTATGATCCCTTCACTAGAAATGATATGACCCAAAAAAGTTACAACGTTCAACCAAAATTTACATTTTGAAAATTTGGTGTATAACTGATGCTCTTTCAAGGTCTGCAACACAATGCAGAGGTGATTCACATGATCCACCTTCTCTTAGAGTACACCGAAATGTCATCTATAAAGACAATGACAAATAAATCTAGAAACTGACGGAAAACCCTATTTATCAAATCCAAGAATACTGCAAAGGAATTGGTCAACTCAAAAGACATAACCAAAAACTCAAAGTGCCCATACTAGGTACGGAAGGTAGTCTCAGCGATGTCTACCTCTGTATTCTTCAATTGGTTATACCCGAATCAAAGATCAATATTGGAGAAAAATTTATCATATTGCAACTGATCAAACAAATGACCTATCCTTGGAAGAGGATACTTAAGAAAACTTATTCTTTACTGTTACCTTGTTAAATTGATGATAATTAATGCACATCCAAAGGAAAAAATCCTTCTTATGCAGGAATAACACCAGTACACCCCATGGGGACACACTAGGATAGATGAAACCCTTATCTGAGGGATCCTTGAGTTTCTCCTTAAGCTTCTTCAACTCAGTTGGTTCCATTCTATATGGGGGAATAGAAATTGGATGAGTGTCCAAAACAAGATCGATACCAAACTCAATCACCCTATCAGGAGGAACACCAAGAAGGTCATCAAGGAAGACCTCAGGAAACTCCTTTACCACCGAGATAGAATGTAAAGAAGGACCATCCAAGTTAGAATCTTTAGCTCAAACCAGATAATAGAGACATCCCTTGGAGATTAATATTCGATCTCTAAGATAAGATATAAGCTTCCCCTTAGGAGATAGGGAACCACCCTCCCACTCAATAATCAACTTATTAGGGAATCTAAGGACAACCTTATGGGTCCAATAGTCTAGAGAAGCATAGCATAAGTGCAACCGATCCAACCACAACATGACATCAAAATACACCATATCTAATTCAAATAGATCCACCAAAGTTTCTTCGCTACCAACAAATACCACACTTCTCCTATAGACTCTTCTAGAAATCACAAAGTCACTTATTGGGGTAGAAATTGAAAATAGGTCTGAAGGAACCTTAAAACCAAAACCAAAATGCATAGCCATAAATAGGGTCACATAAGAGAGTATTCCCAGAAAGAAGTAAATAGTACACATCACGGGAAAAGATTTTCAACATACTAGTCATGACATCAGGCGATGCCTTAGACTCTTATCGGTTAGTGAGAGCATAAAGACAATTTTGACCAGTGCCAAAACTAGATTATGCATTCTTTAGTGCTAGATCTAAAGAAGAGGCAACTGGAACCTTGTGCGCCTTCAAAGAAACCTTACCAATAAGATAGTTTCTAAGCATATGCCCTTTCTGACCACAGTTAAAACATCTGTCCCTCCCCTTATCATAGAAACTCTGATGCAACCTACTATAAAACCAGTAAGAAGGATATAATAGAGCTAACTGCGCCACACTAGCCTGAGATTTGGTACCCTGTACCCTAAAGTTTGAGCCACTAAGCAAATGCCTGTCACCCGATGGCTTTAGATAGCGAGCACTAGTCATCGAGTAAGACCCAGAGGTTCCCCACTACTTCTTGGGCCACTTACCACCATCCCTGCTACTCTATTATTATCCACTACCCTGCTCAGAGAACCTAAACTTCTTTCCCTATCTTAACCTGCTTCTTTTTTTTTTCTGCTACCTATTGCATGTACACAACCAATCGGGAGATATTCCATATCCTTTATCAACAAGGATGCCTTATTCTCTAATATCAACTCCCTGGACAATCTAGAAGTAAACTTTCTCATCCTAGCCCTTATGCTAGAAACTATCTTCAGAGATTACCGAGATAACTAGTGAAACTTCAAGGCATGCTCCTTGACAAATATCTTACCTAACTACAAATTAACAAAATCTTCTGCTTTACTTCCCTCAACTTCTGAGGAAAAAAATGGTCTAGGAAAGCATTAGAAAAATCCTCCCACAGAGTTGACTCAACATTGTTACCCCTTGCCTAATCCCATTCCTCGTACCATTGGTATACTATATCTTTCAATTGGTAGGCGACAAACTCCAATCCTTCTACATTAGTGGCAGGAATAATATAAAAGATCTTTTCCATCTTATATAGGAATAGAAGAGATTTTCTTTCTAGTAGAGCTCTTCACAACCATCATAACATAACTCCAAGACTGTTCTGAGCACTGATCCCTCTAATACAAGTTTCCTTTAAGGATCCTCCTCCACCTTAAAACCAGTAAAGGTCAGAGGATTCAACCTCATAAATTGGTCAACCCTTGTGGCCTTAGAAGATGGAGTAACAGGAACACCATACTCAGACTGAGAAGTTACCAACTTTGCCAATATATGAATGGACTAACGAAACTCGACATTCAATACTTAATCCTGAGTAGTTTAAGATAAACTAGAGGAAATGAGTGGAAAACTAGAATAATCTAGTACTGGGACCCTAGACCAAATATGGACCCTGTAAGTAGAACAAGTCCTATCAGCATTGTCCTTAGGTAGGACAGTAGAGTTTCTGTGAGCTTTAGATCATTGAGCAGGCATGATCTGAAAAGAAAACAAATAGAAATTAGAGGAGAATTCAAGACCTTAGACTCTACATCTCAAAAATAGAACACAAGAAAGAGAAACATTCCTAAATTCCTCGTAGCCTCTCCTTTATGAGTGTGGCACGCAGCACACCCTTAAAAGATACTCTACTCGACACGACTTTGTAGAATCCTAAGGAACCATGAAACTAAGGTCTCTGATACAAATCTAACAAGACCTGAACCAGGGCCTAATCATTTCATATGCCTCAAGTCCAATTGTGATCAAAGACCATCCCCAATATGCAACTATAACCGCCCTGTACCCTATGTTAGATGATTTCTGAACATATAATAAGATGGAATAATTAATACTCTAAGATAATAATAGAATCCATGATTACAACTAACCAGCAATCCAATTAAATATCTAACCAATGTTAGCCCTGATACCAATAACAATGCCAAGGATGATGCTAATACCAACACCACCCATGCCTAAAGTAGTCATACAAAGCCTCTAACTAAAACAAATAAATCAGGTCGGGACATGCCCCCGACCATTGCCAAAACTAAAGTCCAACAAATAAAAAAAGTATGAGAAACTATCCATAACATAAAATGGAGTTTTCCAGACTATGGAAGCTCACCACTTCAATCCGACACAAAGTTGTCCCCAAATCTAAGATTATTGCGTAGGAGGAGTAGTATGGTTGGTTTCTATATCGCATAGAGATACAACACTCAAAGATGAGTTAGCAGGTAAATGCAAACATATACTTAGGAATAAGGATAAAATCATGGCATTATTCAAACCAAAGTAAATAACCAGATGTAATCACATACATAAATTTATATATCATACTGGGAAAAGGAACCAGGTTTAGCATATATTTAAAACCTTTAACCTGGGTGGTATAGCTTAACCATCCTAAATAACCCATGGGCTATATGGGTCTAGGTTTACCCACTGAACGGTCCCCAGTGCGTATAGCTACACGAATTAGAGATCTTATAGGGGCTGTGGATTCCCATGTACCTTTTACCCTCCATGATACAAAAATACAAGTATAAGCTTAGGGCATTCCCATATACCCTAGTGGTATATGGTCAGCTTGACCAACCCTCATGTCGGCAAACATGAGTTTCCAGTGTCCATCTATTGGACTCACACCTTCACAGTTAGCTATCACAACCTGCAATTATTTCCCAATTAAAACCTTTAGAACATAACCAAACCACCAATTCCAGAAGTTAACTACCAAGGCATTATAAAGTGGTATCGTCATACCAGCTATAGCTCGCAAGCAATGTCATTAGCCAATTCTTAACTAATTCCCATATATCTCATAGGATTTTAATCAGTAAAAACCATGGGCACCTAGGCCTTTCCAAATTATTTAATTCAATCAAACCATTTAGGTTTCCATTACCATATTATGCAGTGAAAGGTTTTCAATAAAAGTCAAACTATATGACAAAACATTCTTATTGGCATTTTAACAAACATGTTGAGGACATATAGTTTCTAAAACCCAAACCAAGAACCAATTATCATTCCTATGCAACCACATGCGCAAACCAGTATTTTAAAATGAAAAACCATAAATAGAACATAGGAAAACATCATCCAATCATTAGTAACCACAACACCCAACATATATTTTAAAACCAACACAAACCTATAATAATACCATGAAAACCATTAAGTAAAATATTTTTATAGTTAAACTAACAATGAGGGAGGATTAACATATCTTAGATACCAAAGAAGACGGAGAGAAACCACCCTTAAGAGCTTTAATTAACCATATTAAAAAAGCCCTAGACTTTTTTTGAACTAAGAACTTTGAGAGAGATTTTGGTGTGTTTGATTTGGGAATAGTAGGTTAATAAAGTCCTAAGGGTGTTTTGAGCCGTGGGGTCAAAAAAAGTTTAGATGGGATATGTCCAGAATACTCTTAACTTAAACTGAATAAATTATCATAGGTCGGTACGGTTGGACCCTTACAGTCGTACCCACATCATAAGAGTGGTACCATTAAGTTAGTACCTAGAATAGAAAGTTGGACATCCACATACTATCTACCATATGAATCGCCTTGTCCCACTCGTACCCATAAAATATAAGTAGTTCTCATAAGTTATATCCAAGATAGAATTAAAGGAGTTGGACATTGGACAACATATAACTCCACTATACCACTCATAACCTATCCTCACGGCTCATAGTTATCCTCTCATACTTAGAGCCAAGTATAGTTAATGAGTTTTAGATTAAGTGAAAAACCAAACCAATTAACCATCACTAAACCATATGACCAGTACCCACCAAGTCGTAACTACAACAAAAACCCAACACACACACACTAGACAACTTATGAGTTGGGTTACCTGACCTGTACCTACACCATACGACTTGTATGGTGAGTCGTATGATCAATAGAGGGCTCAAACTCATGAAATTTTGTAAGGACCAGAACCCAGTGTATTTCAATATATCATCTTGATCCCTGATCATATTACACTTCTCAGTATTTATAGGTAGATCATATTAAGAGTTATGGTTTTATGGGATAGTGGCTTTAAAGGTCATTTCCGAGAAGAAGAGTAATAGGATAATTTTTATTGACAGGCTTAAGTATAGAAAATGGCTGTGGAATTATGAAAGTGGGATCAACAAACACAACAAGAAAAGTACTTATAAGAGGTGAGACTGGAGGTTGTATAGTAGAAGTACCTGAAATAGCATGATGATTTTATGTTGGGTTAAAACCTAGAGGATAAAGGGGATCTGTTATCCCAAAAAATAAAGATTGAGTAGAGATTGGTTTGGTGGGAATACCCTCATAAAGACATTAGGATGGTGGAGGTAGAGGTTGGTTGTCATCCAATCCTAATACATAAGGGATAATTGTTCTATGAACCTTCTTATTTCTTTAGACAATCCTTATTCATGTTCAATCAATTGTTTTGGAGGTCATCGCTAATTTAAATAGTTCTTTTTTTGGCAATTTGTTCTTTTTCTTTTGATCTGGTGAAGTATCAATGAGTTGTTTGGGTACCACAAACCAACCACATAAAACTAACTGAATAGATGAGATGACAAATGAGTAGGGTTTAACATCTTTCAATTTTTTTGTTTTATTTTTTGTTAAACTTGGAAAAGAAACTATAAAAATACCAAAGGAAGGATTCATTTTTTGAGTTTCTATCAAAAGAAGTTTAAGATAATATTTTTGAGGTTTTGGTTTAGAATTTCAAATGAAAATGAACCCTAAAATTATAAAACAAAAAATCTTTTTACATTTTTGACTAAACAAAACTGTGAAACAAACTTCTCTAAAGGAAATAAGGAGGAAAATCTTTTTATTTTTTTGAATAAAGGTAAAGGCATCATTTTTATCATTTTTTAAATAAAGATCGCCGGATTCAAGAAGGGTTTCCTATGTATCTCTGTCTGAAAAAGGAAAACCAGGTGTGCGTAGTTCATTTTGATTTGATAGTAGAAAATTATATGAATGATTAGACTCCGACTAAGAAACACGACTCTTTAAGACTCACTAAAAAAATAAAAAGGAATTAAACTATTTTTTTGAGAATTTTTTATTGTTGAAAAGAGTAAATTTTTTTTGTATTTTCTGATTATAAATGCATGATTTTTTTTGTTTATAGAAATAAGTACAAAAAATAAAATCTTTTTAAATTTTTAGTTATGGAAAAAAAAGCCATATAGTACTACAAAACAAGAAAAATCTTTTTATTTTTTATTTTTGGTTTATTTTTACTCTTCAACCTACCCTTATAAGTCATTTAAATTAGCCTATCAAGTGACCTTTATGACTTCCAAAATGCGACAAATAGCATATAGGAATGCTTTGAAACGATTCTTCTATGAAGGACCAATACTATCCCACTTGGTCTCAACATGATTCATATGTTCGTGTCCTAAAGGATGACCTAAGTTGGGGTCCACTAACAAGGTAAGACCATTCAAAGTGGCATGTGGTCGATAGTGATTTCTCTAGCTGACCGTCCACTCCACACTCCAATGCATCCCCTACTAAATACTTTTAAAGACTTAATAAAATGTTCATATATGCTTACAATGTACTTTAATACTTGTTTCAAAAGAAATAACTGTGGATAATGCACGTGATGACAAGTATAAAGTCGTAACAGATAGGAGAAAAACATTGAATAAGTTGCACATATGCATCTAATAATAAGGAAAAAATAATTAAAAAAATAAAGTTTTTATTTAACTATAGTGCCAACCAAGCCGACACGAATCAATATACGCTGCTTGAACTCTAGAATCCCCCGCGGATTTGCCGAGCTATCACACCCCTTTCTTTACAAAAAGATAAGATTAGTTCAAAAAGGATTTTCAAATTCGAATGTGACGAATAAGGTATTTGAAAATGGAATTTATATTTGAAATTAGAGCCGCCACTTGACATTGAGTTTTGTGTGCCAAGTCACCTAGAATTTTTTTTCAAAATGTTTGACTCTGAAAACTAATCCACGAACAAAGATTTCTGTTAAGAAATTTAATTAACCGAGGAAAAGGTGTTAGGCACCCCTCGATCTCGTGATTTTAGCACGATCGCTCTGTTGATTTATATTGGCCAAACTGACACTACAAATGAATTGATTTCACAAAAAACCAAACAAACACAAAAATAAGAGTACAAAAGTAAAAGAATAGTGTCCAGTTCAATTATACAGTCCAAAATAAAAATAACTTATAAGAATAAAACTACACTATCCTAACAATACTAAATTACGCTTCACCCAACATCCCAAATCATCTCTCAAACGGCCACCAAACACAAGATACTTTAGGGAATTCGCCGTTAAAATGAATATATTTGTATCAATTGTGATAAAAGGAAAACTATCCAAGAAAAACAATATAAAAATTAAATACTCATTAAGTCCTAAAGTTTGTCTACGCCAATTTGACAACTTAAACAATCATCTATCAATTGAAACTGATCTAAATTAATAGTAATAGAAAATGAAACAAACATGACTTAACACTTGAAATCGATGATTTTCAATACCTTCCCTAAATTTTCAATCTTTCTAACACAGAATTCAATCATGCATTAACCAACGCAAAATCAAATATCAATAAAATCAACCCCCAATCAAACAAAAATAACAAATTCAAACACTTTTTAAGTAACGTAACAATATATCAATTAGGAGATAAAGGATTAAAAGAGGTGGACCTTTCTCGAATTGAATTTATTAATTGAACATGAGTTTTGTTTGCGCTTGCAAACTACCAAACCAAGATCGGAGCTATGAAAGGAATAGACATTGGAAACCTTGATCTCAAAATCCTAGATTTATGAAACAAAGTCGATGAGCTCTCTCTATTTTATTGTTGTGCGTGTATGAATAAAGGTATCGTTGGTTGAAATTTTAGGGATTTTGATGGTGGGGGTTTTCTGTGGTTTGGTGGTGGTGTCATGTGTTTGATGAAGGATGGAGTATCTGATTATGGTATTGTCGGTGAGGAGCATTAAATTGTTGTTGTTTCTTATCGATAGAAAAATGAAAAAAAAGGTATGTTATTTTTTTGTCCAATGCCTTGGAGGAGTAATCTTAATGGGGAAGAGAGTGTGTGTTGTTTGTCATTGGTTGGAAAATTATGGAGTCATCTCAAGAGATATTATTGGTTGCTAGTAGTGAAAAAATAAAATGGAGAAGGAATTCCTTTTTTGGGTTGTTGCATTATTGTTCTTCTATTATTAATAGAGGTAGTTCGTTCATGGTATGTATGGTGTGAGATTTTGTTGGGTGGAGTATGTGTGTTTATATATTGTTTTGTCCATCCCTAAAATATGGGATTAGTTTTTAATCTTTTGTCTTTTAGTGGACAGGTTGTTAGGTAGGGGGCGGTACATGGTAAGAGTATAATGAATGAGATAAATTGATGGCATAATTTTGCTATAATGTGCATGCAGGAAAAAGATGTAGAAATACAGGATGAGTACAAAAATGATGAGTATTTAGTAGATATCTTAGGTTGACTGAGTTAAACCATAGTAAAAGTATAATAAATTATGAAAATGTAAACTAAAGTTAGGAATAAATGATATAAATTAAAGATAATGGATCAAGGGAGATGATAAATATGAGATAAATATATCAAAATTTGAAATAAAGTCTAACTATAATCTAACTGGGCTCACATAAGAACAAAAGACACAAACAAGAAGAAAATAACCGAATCGAGCCCCTAGATTCCCTATGGGTTTAAGAAAAGAGTAATACTAACATGATTATAAAATATCAACAATAGTGAGTGTAATCTAAGACAATCTACAATAAGAGTGCCTAATGCTTCTTCCATGACATACCCTAAGTCTTACCGGTCCTTACAAGGTTTTGAATATCGGATTGATACCCAGATAGATCATAAATACACGACTCGAATTAGAACTAGGAAATAGTATCTTAACTAAAAAATTTTGTGTATATACCAATAATCCCAAACTTGAACCAGAAATAGAACACAATACCTTGATGGTAAAATGCTGGGATCAAACTTAATCTGATAAGTACTAAGATAATTGCTAGATGTCAGACTTGAACTTAAACTAATAAATAAGCTAAGGGTAATAATGATCCAATATTATAGTTTCTCTTGAGTCAATGTAGTCATAAATTTGCAAGTTAGGTGGTCAAGTCTATAAGTAATACAAATTTTTAGTCACTAAGTCGAATGATATAGTTTAAAGTCAAACACTACTCCAACTAGGGTTACAAGGCTATTTAGGGATAGATAAACTAAATGAGTCATCCTGAAATTTTAGAATTAGTTCAAGGTGTTGAAAAGAGGTAATTTATTCTGACAAAGGGCTATTCTAGGTAATCTACCCAAAAGAAGGGTCGGTCGGGCCCACTACCAGTCTTAAAAAATCCAACCTAAGACAAAAACCTTTCCAAACCTGGTCTAAGACTTTTATATTTTATCCTAAGGCACAAAGAAACTAAGACTAGGCTAAGGAATAAGCATGAACTAATATAAGAAAAAACATAACTGAATTCTACCGAAAAGGGCCCTTACCAAGCTAATTGGTCAATTAAATCTAAAATGACAACCGAGCCATAAGTACCCATCCATAGCTTGCATAATATTATACTAATATTATAATTTAAAAAAATATAGAAAAAGGTATGCCTAACCTACCTGCATGACATCGTAAACTGGTAAAAATTTGCTACTCCTAATCATTTTCATTCCGAGAAGCTTTCCATCATTTTCATGCTATCAAAATTATAATCATATTTATGCTCCATGTCAAAAATTGGACTAAAATTTACACGTGGAGCCTACTTACGGAATCACAAAATTGAAACAATCATAGCATCCCTCTTAGTTCAAGGGTCATTTGCCCTTAAATTGGGTAAAATTGAGATTAATGAAGCCTCTTATCGGTCCCAATAAAAATCAAAGAATATAAGCAAAATAAAAGAGTTAATCGATGAAATTAAGCAAAAATCATGGGATATCGATGATTTAATGTTTCCAATACGGTCCCCAAGCTAATACCATGACTAATTATTAAATTCTAACTATGATTTTAAGCTCTCAAGTCTTTAATGGTGACAAAAACTTAGAAAAATATGTTTGAAAAATGAAGGGGATGACTTATATACTGCTAGGGGTTTCCGTATTGCTATTGCGAGATCACATGGCAGCAAAATAATATCTCACTAAGAGGACCATCACAATAATGGTGACCTAGTCGCATCGTCGTGATGAGCAAGATGACCTAGTCTCATTGCCTTATTTATTGTTGTTGGGAGTACCTAGCCTCATATTAGTGTTGGGAGATAGCATGGAAACCTAGCAATTGCAGGGGTCCTTATTGAAATGAGATAAAGTACCTGGGCCTACACCAGGTACTGATGCACCAACAACTTTGGCAAGTTGCAAATATTTTTACTGATCCCTTGGAAATTATTTTAAATCCTGTGGACACAAATAAACTATGCCACCCTACCAATTTGATATTCTAATCTCAGTAGTTCCATCAAAATTTCAATCCAAAGCTGTTACGATAAAATGTGAGGCCCACATACAAGGGCTATTTTAGCAAAAATCCAACCAATACCCAAAATAAGTTTGGAAAACTCGAGGCTCGGATGAATGTTACTGTAGACTAATATCAATATTCTAGAGATGATGAAGCTTTTAGAATTGAGATCTGAGGTTGTTTACCCAAAGCATAAGCCTAAGACCTTATTTTTAACAGAGAAAGCTCCAAAATAGGAAAAAGACTATAAAAATCAACTGAACTGCCCAATAACCAAACTTTCAGTCCTAGCAAAGTCATAAATGACTAGGAGTTACTATAAGAAAGTTATAAATGTAGAAAAACACAAAAATAGTATAAATGACTTGGAGGGTCATTACAACACCAACTACTAAAAGGACTTCTGTTTATGAAAGTAACAGATTAAGAAGTTCTTGAAGGCTCAAACGGGTGGGGATACTAGGTCCACATATGACGCTCAGTCTTTTAGGTAGCTTCCTCAACTTGATTGTATCTCTGTATCTCTACTTAACCTTAACCGCATCTCTTGAATAAAATCATCTAACATCTATCGCTAGTATACTACTGGATCCTCGACAAAGGTAAACCTCTCATCCAATTGAAATAAGTCCCACCAATGCACGTAAAGCTTATCAAGAATATAACACTACAACATGGATACATAAAAAACTAAATGGTTGGTTAAAAATGCTGAAGGCAAAACCTAACTCATATTATATCTCCCCAACTGTCTAAAGTATCTCAAATGGTTTTATATACTTTGGATTGAGCTTTCCTCTATTCCCAAACCTCACCATGACTTTCATGGATGATAGCTAAATAAAGACCCAATCACCAAATCTGAATATCAAGGCATGAAGCCTACGATAAGCATAACTCTTTTACATGCTCTGAGCTACCCGTAACCTATCCTGAACATCTATACCCTCTCCAAAGAATCACAAAGAAAATTAATACCATAGGGCCTAAACTATAAAGTTTTATACCAACCAACACAAGATCAAATATGCCCACCATATAATGCCCTAAATAATGCCATTTGAATACTCAAATGGTTGATATTGTTATAGGAAATCTACCCTAAGGTAAAAAAATACTCCCATTGACCTCCAAAGTACATCACACATATGCAAAGCATTCTTCAAAACCTGAATAGTCCACTCTAAATGCTCATACATTTGCAGATGAAAAGTGGTACAAAGATTAACCTAGGTACCCAACTCCTCTTGAAATTTTTTTCTAGAACCTTAAAGTGAACTGAGATCCCCGATATGAAATAATAGACATGGACTCCACATAAAGGAAAACCACCTCTCAAACATAGATACTAGCCAACTCTCGGTATACTAAAATTTTTGAATATGGATGAAATGAGTAGACTTGGTCAATTCAGTCAGGATGACCAATGTTATCAGCTCTAAGAGATGGGCAAGTTAAACCACCCATGAAGTCCATGGTAATTGATCTATGTGCGTTTAGCCTAGTTTTGAGGACTTTTTGATGTGCTTAATGAGTTTTTAAGGTTATTATTATGTTTTTAGTGGTTAAGTGACATGTTTGTAGTGTTTAAGTCTTTTTTAAAACAAGTTAAGAATCAAAATGATCATATCGAGTTGGGATGAGAAAACTAGTGGTGTTAGCTTAAGCTATGCTTGTCCTAGTGTACTTTATTGAACTCTATTGTGTTGAATAAAATAATACCTATTACTTGATGTTATCGAGGATACCATTGAATGAGTCAAGAGAAATGCTAAAAAGAAAAATAAGATTAAATGATGTTGGAAAGACAATTACAAAGTGCGGGACTTGAAGGCATGTGGGAGGATTAAACTATAAAGAAAAGTTGATGTTTGGCGAACAAAGGCATACCACACTCTCAGAGCTCTGAGAAAAGAACGTACCATTCCCTTGGAAAAACCATGAAATAAAAATTTCAATGAGGGTGCCCGTTAAGGGTATGCCACGTCTAAGGACATTTGCGATAAGGGCATGCTATGCCTAAGGGTAATTTTTCCCAAATATCCTCCAACACTATAAATAGGACATTAAGCTCCTACCCAAAACACTTTGGATTGCTTTAGGAGAGAGAAAACACATAAAGGAGGTTCCAAATAGGGTTTTATTCTTTATTTTAGTCTAGTTTTAGTTTTAACTGAATTCCAATCTTGTGATTCTTGGTAAGACTATGAGTGGCTAAACACCCTTATTCTAGGGTTGATTCTACAAACATGATTGTATAATTATGGTTTGAGTGTTGGTTTATATGTGTTTAGAAAGTAGGTTATTGTTCTTGCATTCTTATTTTACTATTCTAGAGCGTCATGAAATATAGGATAAATCTAAGTCCCACAATGAATTGACAATAGAAGTGGAAGGACAGAATGAAGAATGTAAGAAGTGTGGATCATATTTTTAGTTGTTATATAATAATTATTATAGGATTATTTATGAGAATAGAGATATACCTAAACGGCCCACTTGGTTAATAAAATGGGAAGATAGTTTAACGCATCCTAGTTAAAGATTCACATCCCCTCTTAATGATGTAGTTGTTTGATTAATCTTTGTAGATGACTTAAAATATGACTATTCCCAAGTTATAATATCAATCCCATAGATCAACAATCATGATAAACACTAACAACAACTAGAAACCATAGGAATGCATGTATTTTAAGTAAATACATCAACACTGAAACTCTTCATGTATTGTTTCCTACCCAAATTTCATTAATGTTGTTAATTTTTTAACTAGTTAAAATTACAAAACTCAAATTCTTGATTGGCTTCCAAATGGACTTATTTAATCTCATTAGTAATGCTAGAATTGGATAGTTAGCTAATCACCAAGTCCATGTGGGATTGATGTTCATCTCATACAAGTCACTTTACTACTTGAGTGACCATGTACAATTACTTGTGTTCTAGGACGTAGTATGTTTTTTGCATTGTTGTTGGGGACTTGAAATCGATAACTTTTTAACTTAAAGTTTTGTTATTTTTTTGTAAGTTTTGAACATCACGTATAATGGAAAGGGAAAGGGACTTGGTTGAATCATATCCTGAATTGGAGAGATGCTTACAACAGTTAAGGAGAGAAGCAAAACTTCTCTATCCAATCATAGATGTTTAAAAAAGCAAAGACATTCTAGCAATCATGCTTGAAGATATACCATCCTAAAGGACAATATAGAAACTTGAAATCTCACTCGTAACAAATGTTACCTCCACCACGCATAGATCAGAACCCTGGTGTAAATTTGAGCTAAACCATAACATGGTAAAATTATTGCACAACGTTAGGCATTTCATCGACCTATCATATGAGGACCCATAGGTTCATATATATAACTTCTTAGAGACAGTGACACCTTTATACCGAGCGGAGTCTCCACAGACTATGTAAGGCTCACTCTCTTCCCCTTATTCTTACTGGGGAAATAAGAAATAGTTGAATAAAGAACCTTCAAACTTTATCAATAACTTAGGATGACTTTTCAAAGAAGTTTCTCATCTGGTTCTTTCCATTTGGCAAAACTATGAGGTTATGGAAAGAGATCTCAAGTTTTAAACAAAATCCAGATGATAATCTTTATCATGAATGGGATAGATTCAAGTCTCTTCATATAGATTAGTTGTACCACCAATAGCCTAATGAGGTAATAGCTCATACTTTTATCACTATTATGCATGAGAGATATTCAAGTCTCTTCTTAGGTATTGCCAGCACAGCCAACAGACTAACGAGGTACTAGCTCATACTTTCACGACTCTTAATCATAAAATAATTTTTTCTAGATTTAGCTATAGGTGGCCAGGCATTGGAGAGAGCCTATGGTAAGCTATATACTATTCTAAATAGAAATATACAAGGTAATCCCCAATGGCATGGTGATATTTCTAGAGTGCAGTGAAGAATCCTATAACTATGATAGAGGTTGATAGTGTTATAACATTGGCCGCTTAGTTGGCATTCTTTTAAAATAAAATGTTGACATAGTTTACAAAGTTGAGTGTGAATCAATGAAAGACCCTACAAAATACTAAGCTTAACTCAGTCTCTTAAGCTTGCTAAAGGGTCCCAGACTTAGACAAAATTTAGCTAAATATTCAAACTTAGTGTCATTTTGGCCTTCATAAGTTGGACACTCTATTTCATGACCTCTATGACCTTAAAATGTCAATATTTAGTTTGATTCATAATCAAGAAGGTTAGTAGGTGTTCCCAGATGAGTTTTGAATTTTTTGAACCTCGTTTGAACCATGTTTGGGAATCCAAAATAGTGTATCGACATGATCTCAATGCAGCATATCATCCATCACGTCGATCAATATTTTCCTTGTCTCCCAGTGGAAATTTCTAGTGAACTGACATGGACTTGATGTGGTACGTTGGCTATC
The DNA here is from genome assembly GCF_002878395.1 of Capsicum annuum. NCBI lineage: Eukaryota > Viridiplantae > Streptophyta > Magnoliopsida > Solanales > Solanaceae > Capsicum > Capsicum annuum. The sequence goes on from NC_061112.1 coordinate 55,042,149, forward strand.
ACGTTGATGCAAATAACGCGACGTGTCGATCTGTGCATCGATAGTTCAATTTTCAGTCATTAAAAGCCTGTATCTTTGAGGGTAATTGGGTCTTTTTCCCATGTATTTCAGCCCCCATAACATGATATTTACCCTCAATTAGCAAATTATATTGATTCTTTCTCAAAATACTCAAGAACAAAAACCCTCGAAGATTAAATTTCAAATTCAAGACTTAATATTTCACCACCATTCATCAAGAATTTAACAATCGAGGTATGTCAAGTGTTCATTCAAGGGTTCTGTTCCACCCTTAGAGTTCAAGAACCCTTTTAACTATAAGTTTATGAGTTTGATGAATTTACTGGTTGAATTGAAGTGTGTTTATGATTACCATGTTAATGGGGTTTCAAGTTCATAATTTTCTATAAGATTCATGTGGAATTGATTGATATGTGTGCATTATCATGTGAAACCATGTGGAAACCCTTGTAGTTGTAAATGTGGAATTGAACTATGATGCTTACAAGTTATTTTAGTGTCATGTGCATAGTTTATGTCCTCCAAGTGTTTGTAGAATTCTTCCTATGACCTGAATAGTGTAATTATATCATATTAGCATGTATTCAAGTTCATGCCATGCAAGTGTTTGCTAGAATGTCCCAATGAATGAATGATGATTAAGTAGTTATTTATCATATTTCAACATTGTGCCATGTCTTATACTTTATGCTATCGAGTCCTATGGGTATTTAATACCCGACAATTTAGTTGTTTCCTAGAGCCATAGTCAGTTATAGAATAGTATCAGTCATGTCATGATCAGTAGAATTCAGTAAGTTACAGAACTAAGGAAAGCTCAGTAGTACTTAGTTAGTTAACAGAATTCGGTAATATTCTGCCATTCCATAGAACCCAGTAAATGTAGTTTAGCTCAGTTATACTGTAGGATAAAAAACAATTTAGTCCATCCTAGAACAGTCTAGAATCCATCATAGAATCCATTCAGTTGGGAGTAGGATTCAGCACTGAGTGAACCCACGATGGGGACTCACGTACCAGTAGAGAGTGTGATCCTTAGAAGCAACCCATGTGTTCCAGAAATATGTATCTAGCATAGGTTGGGACATCAACCTGCCAGTTAAGGGTTGATGAGGTAATCTACCTGCCAGTTGAGGGTACCACCATTCTCATTCGGAGCACCTTCTAGATGAGGGTGACTCAGTTTATCTTTACCCATGACATAATACTGATACCCTTTCAGCTGGGGTTATAGGTTGGACCAAATCTATTCAGAAAAGGGTATATCGGTTAGATGATTACCTCCCATAGTCTCAATTTTAGATTTAGTCTCAGTACAGAACTCAGTTCAGTTCTACAGATTCAGGACTGTTAGACATAGTCACTCAGTTCAGTATGGAAATCTATATAGTTCCACAGAATTAAGACTGCCAGATACAGTCATTCAGTTATCAGTAATTCAATATTAGTTTACTCAGATATCAGTTAATCAGTATTCAGACTCAGTACTTAGTGTTATCATGATATCGGTTATAGTTTAAGTATTTATACATGTAATCTCATCTAGTTATACTCATGTCACTTAGTTAGTATTGTTCATGCATATGAACCCATGTATTTTAGCCTACCTCACTTAGCATACCAGTACATTCAAAGTACTGATGCATACTTTTCTTTTGTGCTATGATGTCTTATATCATAGGTTCAGATGCACAGGCTCCCAATCATCCCTAACAGTTATAGATTTTTAGCATTCAGAGTTAGTGGTGAGTCCTCATAGTTTGAGGACATGATTATTATTTTAGTATTTTTGTTTATTTTAGTAACCGAATCTAGTTGGGGACTTATCCCATCAACTCTATATTTCAGACAGTTTAGAGGCTTTCCAGACTAGAGTATTTTCAGATAGATGTATCAGTTTTTGTATTGTTATACCATATTTAGTTTATTACAGCATTTAACCTTATGTCATTAGAGTATTTTCAGATAGATGTATCAATTTTTGTATTTTTATACCATATTTAGTTTATTACAGCATTTAACCTTATGTCATATTTTCCATATTTTACATTATTATTATTCAGCGATTATAGCAGGTACCAGTCATGGGTTAGCTTGTGGTCCTTTGGGATTATGAGAATCGTGTAGCTTCTGGGGTACAGACTCAGGGCATTACAAACTTGGTATCAAAGCCTAAGGTTCAATAGAGTACTAGGAAGTCTGAAAGTCATATGTAGTAGAGTATTGTACATGGGTGTGTAGCTCACCACACTTATGGATAATAGGCTATGAGATGTTTTAGAAAAAGTTTCCCTTCTTTAAGTATTCTTGGCGTGCGAGTGAGCATGAGCTCAAGTTAAACTCTTATTCTAATTCATCTCTTATTTATGCTTCCATAACATGTCTTCCAGAGAAGCTAATGAAAAAAGTAACGAAAACTAGTTAGCCCCTCCGCAAGTTTAGGCAAACCCCCTAGATGAGCATGTTTCTCACGCTAAGTTTGGAGCTGCTTTCACCGCCTTATCTTGTCAATAGTTTCACAAAACAATCAGATGGACATTATCCTATCTAGTCTTATGGCTCATACTTCATGGAGTAAGGAGGAGGAGTGTAGGAAAAAGGGGAGAAAGGATAAGAGGGCCAGAACATTTAGGACAAAGAGTGGCTGAACCAATCCCCTTTGTCTGAAATGTGGCTGATACCACCAGGATATCTGTAAAGCTTGAAGTGATTCATGTTTTGGGTATAGAAATCCAGGTCAAAGTCACAAATTGTCCGTAGTCAGGTTCCCAGGGTCAGAAAAATCATTCCCCCGCTCAGTCTGGTCGCCCGAATCAGCAGGGTGCCGCTTCCAGTTCCACCAGTGGGCAATGCCTAAACAAGCTTTATGCACTTCAGTCCTAACATGATTAGGAAAGTTCTCCTAATGTAGTCACTGGTACATTACAAGTTTTCCATTTAGATGTCTATGCTTGGCTGGATCCAGGAACTTCTTTGTCCTTTGCTTCTCCATATATAACATTTTATTTCAGAGTCAGTACCAAAATTATAGTAGAGCCCAGTGGGTATATAGGAACTATCCAGTTATGATATGTCAAAAAGTCACTTCAGCAGACTTAGTCAAATTAGAGATGACTGATTTTGATGTCATTCTCAACATGGATTGGATTCATTCTTGCTATGCCTCAGTCGACTGTAGAAATAGAATTTTCCAATTTTATTTTCCGAATAAACCCATCCTTGAGTGGAGGGGTAGTACTTCAGCACTTAGGGGTTAGTTTGTTTCTTACCTTTAGGCGAGAAAAATAATATCTAAGAGATGTGTCTACCATATCGTTCGAGTCCAGGACTCTAGTTCAGAAGCCCCTAATCTTGAATCAGTGTCAGTAGCATGTGAATTCCCAGATGTATTTCTTGAAGATCTTCCCGGAGTTCATCTCGAAAGGTAAATTGACTTTGAAATAGACCTTCTACCATATACTCAGCCTATATCTATTCTGCCATACAGAATGGCTCCAGCAGAACTCAAAGAATTAATAGAACAATTATAGGATATCCTGTATAAGAAATTCATCAGACCTAATGTGTCTCCGTAAGGTGCCCAGTTCTATTCGTATGTAAGAAGATGGTTCTCTTAGGATGTGTATAGACTACCGTCAACTAAATAAAGTCATAGTCAAGAACAAGTATCCACTTCCCAAAATTGTTGACTTGTTCGACCAATTTTGGTGTGCCAGTTACTTCTCCAAGATGGATCTTAGATCAGGCTATCATCAGCTCAGAGTCAGGGAATGGGACATTCCAAAAATAGCTTTCAGAACTGGGTATGGTCACTTTGAATTCTTAGTAATGTCATTTGGTCTTACTAATTCCCCATCAATTTTCATGGACTTGATAAACCGTATGTTCAAGCAGTACTTAGACATGTTCATCATAGTATCCATAGATGAAATTCTTATCTATTTCTGTAGCGAGAATGATCATACAGATCATCTCAGAATCATATTCTAGAGTCTCAAAACCCATCAGTTATCATGCTATCTATTCATGTCTTACATGTCAGATCTATGATCATATCCCGTACTCGTGCACATTAGCAATCATGCACTCTTACAGTTCCTAGTATAAGGAGTTCCAGTTCACTCAGTTTTACGAATCATGTTCCATGAATATAGAAACTCTAGAATCAGGTCATGCTGCTCATGACTCAGGTACCCATGTCATGCTATACAGTATGCTCAGTTCCTATGACACATGCTATACTCTTATCGATCGGCTAAATTTAGATTTTGTCATACATATCCTCAGTTTAGATCTTTTGATAAATCCATGGTGTTGACATTCCATTCCTCAGACCTCAGTTAAGTGTTGAGATTGGTATAGTATTCATGCATATATCAGGTCCTCATGTTTTAACCCTTTGGTGGACTATCCTTACAAAATGATATAGTGATGATCAGTTGCTTGGAAGGGAGAGAGTAAATGTTTCATGTTAAGAAACAAATATTGCATGCTAGTTTTACACGAGGATGTAGTTGTAAAGATAGGATTGAATGTCATATTGATGTGTAAGGGGATAAATACATTTCCTAGATCTGAGTAGGTTTAAACATAGTGGGAGAATTTAGTCCAGATTAGAACTCAATAGGTAGAATTATCAGAACCCAGTATTTAGTTCCAGTATATTCTTAGTTGCAGTCTTAGTTATAGCTTCAGTCCCAGTCCCAGTTCAGTAATCAGACCAGTAACTCAGTTCAATTTTAGAGTTTCTTGACCATAGTGTATAGTAATTCAGTTATCAGTATTTTAGTACCTCAATTCATAGACTATTTCAAAGTCGTGTTATACGCTTGGTCTTTCTTTCTCAAATAATAAAGTTTTCATAAATTCATGCTCAGTTACCTCATGTTACCCAGTCAGTCCTTACCTCATATGCATGAAACTATACAGTTCCAGTCCACTTATTCAGACTAAATACAGTTCAATATTACATGACCAAGTATTCAACTATCAACCATTCAGATAATTAGATAAGTTAGTAAGTGTATGCACTCATGCTGAACACCTATGTGAATATTTTCAGTAGTCTCAAGGGAAATGCATGCAATTTTGAGGTAGAAATTCCAGTTGAGGGAACAGTCAAGAAATGTGGCTAAGATTGTAAGTTAGTAGTTGCAATGCATAAGGCTTAGTAAATCTTCTTAGATGACGTTTCTTAGGCCTTTCTCCATATTACAGAATTGTAGCCACATGGTGATTACTTATTCAGATGTCTTATTCAGACGACACCAAGATTTTCTTTCATCCTAAATCCACTAGAACTCTATAGAAAGAGTTAAAAAGAAAGTCTCCAGTCGAATATAAATTTTTAGCATAAGTTAGTTTGCAAAAATAGTAATTTAGTTTAGCAGTTATGTAGATAGTGTTCGTATGGTTTGGTTTCCTATCTTTCCATCTAGTCGCACTTTCTGAAGTCTTATAAATATAACTATTCCAAGATTGAGCAACCATGTAGTTGTGAGTTTAGCTCAATTTAGGGGTCATGCCTCAGTTTTAGAACCCCGATATGCAGTCACGATTGATTCATAGAGGCCCCATACATCATCCTAATTTTTCCTCGGTATATCAGCCAGGTCAACATTCTTTAGGGGACATATTTTCCCAAGGGGGAGATGCACTATAATCCCCAAGCTTTCATGACCTAAACCTTCCATCTTATTTTTATGTAGCTAATCCAATTAGGAGTAGTGAGTACTCATAGGTGGACCCTCAAGTTCCAATCTCAATCATAAGCCATGTATACAGGGGCTTAGTTCCGCTTATGATAATTAGTTCCTGTATCACGTTTCAGGCTCAGTTATGTTCTCATGTTCCTATTCATGTGTGTTCAGTAAATGATCTCGAGTTGGAGATCAGTGATGTTGTATTCTTGAAAATCTCTCCTTTAAAAAGAGTGAAGAGGTTGGCAAGAAGTAGAAGCTCAGTCCCTTATATTTCAGTCCTAATCAAATTCTAAGTTGTTTTAGAAAGGTAGCTTATGAGCTCGTATTACCTTCAGACTTAGTTTCAATACATCCAATGTTCCATGTCTCCTTGCTTAAGAAATGAATAGGTGACCTAGTAGTTGTAGTCCCTATAAAGGGCATAGATGTTTAGAACAACCTCTCTTATGAAGAGATTCTAGTCAAAATCCTTAACTATCAGATTCGTAGACTGAGGAACAAAGAAGTACCTCTAGTTAAAGTTTTTTGGCGGGATCAGTCCGTTGAGGTAACTACTTGGGATGAAGAAGCATACATACAGACCAAGTACCCTCACCTTTTCTACGCAAGCTCAAAATTAGCCCAAGGTAACATTTTTCTTTTTAATTACTCAGTCTCATGTTCAGATATAGCTAACAACATAAAATCAATTAGCACTGCATTCATAAATCAGTTCAGTCATGTACTCATGCATCAGACATGCATGTCCAGTATATAAGCTCAGCTTATCAGTAATCCCAGACATTCATTCATAAATCATGTTCAGCTATGTACTCATGCATAAGATATGCATGTTCATATGATAATTCAGTATATCAGTAATTTCAGTCGTGGAATCATGCTTTAATTTTGCATGTCCAGTGTCTAAATCTAGTCAATCAGTAGTCTCAATTTAATCAGTCTCATTCAAGGACGAATGTTCCCAAGGAGGAGATATTGTAAGACCTCGCAAAATCCTAAGCTTAACTCAGTCTCTTAAGCTTCCTAAGGGGTCCCAGATTTAGGAAATTTTTAGCTATGTATTCAAACTTAGAGTCATTTTATCCTTCGTAGCATGAAAACTCTATTTCATGATCATATGACTTAAAATGTCAATCTTTAGGTTGATTCATGATGAGGAAGGTCAGTAGGTGTTCCCGGATGAGTTTTGGATTTTTTAAACCTCATTTGAACCACGTTTGGGAATCCAAAATAGTGTATCTACGTGATCTCTGTGTGATACGTCGATCAATATTTTCCTTGGTTCCCAGTGGAAATTTTTAGTGAACCAAATCAAACTCGATGCGGCGTGTTGGCTATTGCGCCGATCCCAATGACGCAGCGCGTTGGTCTGCATATCGATGGTTCAATTTTTAGTCATTAAAAAGCTGTATCTTTGGGGGTAATTGGGTATTTTTCCCACGTCGTGCAGCCCCCATAACACGAGATTTAGCCCTCAATTATGATATTATATTCATTCTTTCTCAAAACACTGACGAATAAAAATCCTAGGAGATTAAATTTCAAATTCAAGACTCAAGATTTCACCACTATTCTTGAAGAATTTAACAACCGAGGTATTTCAAGTGTTCATCCAAGGGTTCCCTTCCTCCCTTGGAGTTAAAGAAACCCTTTTAACCAGACTCTAGCCCAATGTCTATTAAGTTGGTATTAGAATTCAGCATAGTATGAACCCACAGATGGGGACTCACCTTCCAGTAGAGAGTGTGATCCTTAGAAGCAGTCCTAGTGTTCCAGAACTACATAGCCAATGTAGGTTGGGACATCAAACTGGCAGTTGAGGGTTGATGAAGTAATTCTCTTGCCAGTTGAGTGTACCACAATTCTCGTTCACAGTACCTGCCAGATGAAGCTGACTCAATTTATCTTTACCCATGGCACGATACGGAGACCCTTCCAGCTGGGGTTACAGGTTGGACCCCAATCTATTTAGAAAGGGGCATGTTGGTAAGATAATTACCTCCCACAATCTCAATTTTAGATTCAATCTCAGTACAAAACTCTATTCAGTTCTACAGATTTAGGACTGTCAGACACAATCACTCAGTTTAGTACGGAACTCAGTATAGTTTCACCGAATCAAGACTGTTAGATAAATTTATTCTATTATTTGCAATTAAGTATCTGTATACTTATATATTAGTTAATCAGTATTTAGACTCAGTACTCAGTATTATCACGATCTGAGCTACAGTTTATGTATTCATGCATATACTCTTATCTAGTTATACCCATGTCGTTCAGTCAGTGTTCTTTATGCATTCAAACCCATGTATTTCAGCCTATCTCACTTAGCATACCAGTACATTCAAAGTACTGACGCATACTTTTCTATTGTGCTATGATGTCTTATATCATAGGTTCAGACGTACAGACTCCCGATCATCCCTAGCAGTTGTAGATTTTCAGCAATCAGCATTAGTGATGAGTCCTCATAGTTTGAGCACATGATTATTATTTCAGCATTTTAATTTATTTTAGTAATTGGAGCTAATTGGGGACTTGTCCCATCAACTCCATACTTTAGACAGTTTAGAGGCTTTCTAGACTAGAGTATTTTTCAGATAGATGTATCAGTTTTGGTATTGTTATACCGTATTTAGTTTATTAAGTATTGAACCTTATGGCATGTTTTATGCTTTTTACATTATTATTATTCAGCTATTGTAGCAGGTACCAATCTGGGGTACAGACTCAGGGCGTTATAATCAATGTATGACCTTAGTAAATAAAGTTTAGTAGGCTCAGTCTTGGTGTAAGATTGATGAAAATATTAGTCACTCTACAAACTCACATGGAGAAAATCCAAAGTCAGTGACTTTTTGGGCAATGCATATAATGATAACCAAAACTATGGTAATGCCTACAATCATAATTGGCAGAGTTGGCCCAATAATCATAGGGCGGTAATAAATCTCAAATTCAATAGTTTTATCCATAGCAGAGTATTTAGAATAACACTTAGGCCAATATTATTAAAGAGAGTTTGAAAAAGATCTTGGCTAATTAAGAACAAATGGCTTCAATGATAAATTATTAACAACTTGTTCAGAACAACTTGGAAACTCAGTTGGAGTATTTGTCCTAGGAAAAGAACATAAGACCTCAGGGGGTTTGCCTAATGATACAAAGAATCCAAACCAAGTGATAGAGATCCCCTTCAGGAGTGGTAGAAACTTGATTGACACACCTCCTAAGAAAAATCAGGAGGTACAAACAGAGCTAGTCCCATAGCAGGCAGATGATATACAAGTGCAAACTAAAGAAGTTGGAAATTTAGGAAAGTCCGAGTACCAAAAAGCAAAGGAAGCTAGGCATACACAAAAGAAATTCCCTTCACCATTCCCTCATAAAACTTAGTGATATTGATATGGTAGCACCGAGGAGTGTAGTTCAGTGGTGATGAGCAATATATCCAAGAAGATCAAGGATCTTAGGGGTTTTACCCTCCTTAAACAAATTAATGAAAGTGATGTAGTCTATGCTTTGAGTGATTTAGAGGCGAGCATAAATTTGATTCCTCTTTTGGTGTTTAATACTCTGGGATTGGGGAAATTGAGGCCATGTTCTGTAGTCTCCAAATAGATGACATAACGAGAGTGGTTCTCGAAGAAATCATATAGGATGTTCTTATTAAGATTGGTAAGTTTATTATTCCTACTAATTTTATTGCTCTTGATTATGATGTAGATGTCAGAGTACTAATCATGCTGGGACATTCATTCATTGCAAATGGAGGAGAATTTATTGATATGAGAGAGGACTCTATAAATGAGACTGAATGATGAAGAGGTCATTTTCAATGTGTACAAAAAAAATCAATAAACCTTCACACTAAAATAATTTGTGCATGATCACGACTATAGAAGTGGATGAGTGTAGGGTAGTAAAGAGAAAAAACTCAAAGACGTCTTCAGACACACTCAAGGAGTTTTCCAAACTAAAAATTAAGCTCAAGATTAAGAAAAAGTAAAGAGGAGCCTGAAAAGGTGAGCATAGAAAAAGTAGTAGACTTTAAGAGTAAACACTCAAAAGGTCAGAAATGAGTAAGAAGATGGGCTCCAAGTTAGAGGAAGAGGATGACAGAATATTACTGAAAGTGTAATATCACTGTGCCATAGCAAAATTTGGGTCTACTTGAGAGGCAACCCAAGTTAAGGTAGGTATTTTATTTTCTAGTTTCTATTTATATCAACTCTGTTTTTATTTTTGTGTGAGTCAGTAGGTTGAAGAGAAGTCTGTGTATTGGAGGTCTAAGCTATGAAGCATAGTAAAGATAAGTATGGGGCCCTCTAGACCTCTTCGATGATTATGATGCTTCTAGTTAGGTCTAGAGGCCTCAGAGAGTATTTTTATCCTTACTTCTGTGTTATACTTTAGGGACAAAATATTCTTTTAAGTTTGGGGTGGGGATTCTTCCGATTGTTTAGGGTTAAACATTGCTATAACATTTCCATTTTAGTTATTTTCTAGTTTTGTACGAAATCTAAAAAAATATAAAAAATAAAAAACTTTAGAAAAAGATATTATCTTTGTTTATTTTCAATATTTGTTGGTGTTTGTCTAGTAGGAGCACACTTCACTCAGCCCTATATTTTTCTTTTTAGTTTTTTTTTTAAGGAGAGCCCTTTGAACCCAGTATCTTTTTTTATTTTTAGGAGTAAATTTTAAATTTTTCTTAGGAATAAACAAGCTATTCTTGCGAAGTTCGATGGGTGATTACATGATTCTAGTTAGTTTTGAATGTCAAAGCATGTATAGTGAGTTGAATGACTAATTTTAAGACACATAGCTTGGTTAAGAGTCTATGAGGATCCTACTTGGGTTTGAGCATGTTACATATGTGAGTGAGGTTTTTCCTGCTTTACTTGTTGAATATTGACAACCATTTTTTGTACCTTCTGTACCTACCCTTTCTATATGACCTTAGTTAGCCTTATTGAGCCTTTATCCAATTCTATGGTAGCCTTATAAGTAGCTTATCCCCTTTTTTTTGATTGATCATAATTTTATCTAAAACTCCGAAACGCTTTAGTGAAAAATTAAGATGTTGAGTAATGTAGAATTAAAAAGGAAAAATTTAAAGTGAAGTCCCAAAAATAGTAGCTATTGGTTTGTTGAAAAATGTTATGTGTTGTGGTTGGTAGTAAGGTAATGACAAGAAAAATTAATAAAAAAAGAATTATGTGGTGGTAGGAAATACTTCTTACTTATGATGTATGGACTATCTTAAGGAGATGGAGAAAAATAAAAGAGAAGTAGAAATATAAAAATGGTGGAAACATTGGTTGGGTAGACAGTAGTTTAATGTGTAGTATGATGTATTAATGCTCTTAGAGAATATAGTCACTACTATTGGCTAGAATAATTATTACCCATCCCCTAGCCTATATTAAAACCCTTACAGTCCTACTTGATCTTGAGCCTTGATAATATAATATTAGTGAAATAATACATTAAAGTAAATCTTATGGTTCATCGTGTGTGACATGTGAATTATTTGTGAGAGTAGGAGAAATTAGATTCTTAAACCCAATCTTGTGAGGAATTGCATATTTGTGAGTGAATGTTGTTAACTCTCTTTTGGTAAGGTTGCATGTTTGATGATAGTGAGGGTCCCTATTGCATCTCATGATTGAGTAATATGAATGACTTTTCCAACTTGGTGGAGACAGTTCTTGAGGTTATTGAGTCTTGAAGTAGTGTTCATAAGTTTTTATATTCTAATGGTACACTCTGGTGGTGCAAGCTTGAGTTATTCTTGTTCTAGAGTACTTTGACGAACTCTATTGTGTTGTATGAACTAATACTTATTACTTGATGTTGTGTGAGACCATTGAATAAGTTAGGAGCAATTCTGGAAGGAAGAAAAAAGCGTAAAAGAAGTTTGAAAGGAAACTACAAAGTGTGGGACTTAAAGGCAAGTTGAAGGATTAAACTATAGAACAAAGCTGGCGTTGGGAGCACAAGGGCGTGCCACACTCTTAGAGCTTTGTTATAATGGTGTTCCACACCCTTGACCAAAAATTAAAATGCAAATTCTAGCGGGGTGCACGTTAAGGGAGTGCTACACCCAAGGACATCTGCAATAAGAGTGTGCCACACCCAAGTGTAATTTTAGTCAAAAATCTTCCTATATTATAAATAGGACACTTAGCTCCTATCCTAAACACCTTCGATGTCTTTGACAGAAATAAAACACATAGAGGAGGCTCCAAATAGGGTTTTATTCCTTTCATTAGTCTACTCATAGTTTTTACTTCTGAGTTTCAATCTTGTGATTCTTTGGAAGAATATGAGTGGCTAAACAAACTCATATAGGGTTGAGGTTGCAAAACTTATAGTGTAATAATGATTTGATTGTTGGTTTAATTGAGTATCAAGTATGCGATTGTTCTTGCATTCTTATTTTACTATTCTAGAGCGTTATGACCTTTAGTATAAATGTAAGTCCCCAAATGAATTGACCATAGGAGGCGAGGAACAGAATGAAGAACATAAGAAGTATAGAGAATATATTGTGGAACATATATTTAAATGTTAGATACTAATTATTAGAGGATGATTTGAGATTAGGATAGAGATATACCTAAATGCCTCACTTGGTTAATGAAATGGGAAGATAGTTTAATGCATCCAAGTTAAAGACTCACATCCCTGCTCAATGATGTAGTAGTGAGTTTAATTTGGGCAGATGAATTAGAGGATGACCATTCCCAAGTTATAATATCAACCCCAAAGATAATCAATCATAATAAACACCAACACTAGTTGGAAACCATTGTTATACATGAATGTGAAGTATATGCCTCAACCCTATAATTCTTTTTATATTTTTTACAACCTAAGTTCTATTACTGCTGTTAATTTTTATTAGTTTAATTGGTTGTAAATTGTAATTATTTTATCTCATTGGTAACGCTAGAATTGAATAGTCTTCTAATCAGTTCGGTTCATAAGAGTTACTTTACTACTTAGGTGACCACATACACTTGAGTTTTTGCTAGGACATAATAATAATCTACTCCTATTTTCTCTTAGGAATGGGTAACCTCTAAAGCATTCCCCCAGGTCTTAGATGCTCAACCTTTACCTACTGACAACATATACACCAACCTATAAAATCTGCTATATCAATTTACATACTATTCCACCACTAATTCTGCCTCAAATCTATATACATCTTAGCTATCGTAGGGTGAATAAAATATCTGGAGATGTAAGCCTCTTGGAGTATCAAATGAATCATATCTCCTACCTTTGAAACATAAATAGGTCATTAACTCTCAAAATTCCCTTAGAATTTAAGGTAGTCTGCTATTTTTAAACAGTCAGCCCCGAATCTGCTCAAATAAGGTAGACCTAGCCTCAAAACTAGGAAGAATCCTTGTAGGGTTTGATAGATCAAGCTAAACCATCATGTTGGCTAAGGACTAAATATCCAAGGACTATGGTTTCTCAAAAACTGAAATGAAGGTTAAGCTACCCATAGACACTGCCTTGCAGCTCAAGGCGTCTGCAACCATATTTTTTTTGCCTGAATAGTATAGAATTAAGACATCATATTCCTTTACAACTCAATCAATATGGAATATATCGAATTAAGGTCCATCTTATTCATAATTTAATGAATTCTATGATGGTCAATGAAGATCTTACAATGAACACCATACAGGTATTGCCTTTAAATCTTAGCGCAAAAACTACTGCCGTCAATTCTAAGTCATGAGTGGGGTAATTACACTCGTTCACCTTTAGATGTATTAAAGAATGTACAATAAATTGGCCTTGCTATATCAGGACACACCCAAAACCTACATCAGAAGAATAACAACTGTAATACCCCATACTTTTCTTACCTTAGTTCAGCTCCTAGTTGCATGTACAAGAGGCTTAAATCCTGAAAGTTTAACCAAGTGTTGGGGACTTAGCCATATTTTGGGCCTCTTAACTTTGAGGATTTTAAAATGAGTCATCCCGACCCCAAGATGTAGGTTTTTGAGTTAATTCATGTTCAGGTGTGTATGGAGTATGTCTCGAGGAATTTTTAGATTTTTCAAATGAGGCTTGGGTTGGGTTTGGATTTTGATTCCAAAGCTTCACTACGATAGTGGCGCATCACAGTGGGTATAGTAATGAGCCCTTCATCGTGTCGCGGTGTCCCTTAAATCCATGCTCCAATTGCGAATTTAATTCTCATAGTGGAAATTAAGTCTTTCCCCCTTCACCCAATTCATAAAAACATGAATTAAAGCTTCAGTTAGGGCATTATATGCCCATATTCTGCTAATTTTCCTTTTAAAAAACAAACCCTAATCATCCCCCAAGTTCATCAATATCATTCCTTCCTCTTTAAGAAAACCAAGAAATTAAGTTCCCAATTTCAGGAACTTTCAAGAAAAGCATGAAGATTGTGTTTCTCTTTCAAGCTTAAGGATTTAAGGTATGTCTGATATTCATCCATGGGCCCTTTTCAACCATGTAGTCCAAGAATCCCCTTTTGATATCAAATTATGAGTTTTTATATGTTTTTGATGAGTTGTCTCCATGAAATTGTTATGAATTTTGATTACAAGTTATGTTACAAGTGTTTTTTGATGGAATGAGTCCTTATATAATTTGAGAATTTAAAATCCTCATGATAAATCCCTAAATAATGGCTTTAGTATTGTAACTATGTTTTCAATCACATGTTTTACCCATTCCCATGCTTAAATTCATGACTCCTATGTGTTTGATGAAATGTCTAAATGTTGAGTTTTGAGAAAAGATCCTTTATTAAGGTTTCTAAAGCTTCATATGTCCTTATTGTTATTTTTATTTAGTACTGGTGGGTTATGAACACCCAATACCTATTTGTTTACACAATTTCAATATCTTCAGAATGAATTAAGATATATCATGAGCCTTGGCATTCAGTTATTTACTTATGATCATTTGTTTGCTCGGTTAAGAATAGTTCGGTCTAGTAATCAGTGTTAGTTCTATTAAGAGTAGGATTTAACACCGACTAAACCCATTGATGGGGGCTCACCTGCCAGTAGAGGGTGTGACCTTTAGTAGCAGTCCCATAGTTTCAAAACTACATAGCTAGCATAGGTTAGAGATATCTACCTTCTAGTTGAGGATTGATAAACTGCTTACCTGCCAGTTGTGGGTAATACATATCTCTTTAGAGTACTTTCCAGATGAGAGTGACCCATTAGTCCTTCAGGACATTAGTTTAGTGGATCCACACAATCATTGTTAATACCCGTGGCATGGTAATAAGACCCTTTCAACTGGGGTTATAGGTTGGACCCCGATTAGCTCAGATTGGGGCATGTCAGTTAGATGATACCTCCCACAGTCTCAGTTCATTATTCAGTTTAGGATTTCTTGACCATAGCATAAAGTTCATCATTTATTAAGTAACCAAATCTCAGTATTTCAGTTTACAAACTATTTTAGTATTATGTTACATGCTTGGTCATGCATTCTCAGACTTTACTTCTTTCAGGCACTCATGCATCAGTTATCTCATGCTATTCAGTCAGTCATTATTTCATGAATATGAACCTATCACTAACCTCATCTCATATACCAGTAAATTCAAAGTACCGATCGCATATTTTCTTTGCACTATGATGTCTTATATCATAGGTTCGGATGATTATTTTCTTGACCATGCTAAGATAGTTCAGCTTATCAACAGTAGCAGTTCTGGTAAGTCCTCATATGTCGTGGACTTTCTATGTTATTTTAGTATTTTTGTATTTCATTTCAGTTAGTTCAGTTTGGAGTTAATTGGGGCATGTCCCATCAACTTTTCAGTCAGTCTAGAGGCTTTAAGATGTTTTTAGTTATTCAAAAAATTTATCAATTTATTAGTTCAATTTTTTTATCATTCTTTTCAGTATGTGATCAGACGTTTAGACTTATTATTTAAATCGTATTTTCAGTAGTTGAACCTGATGTCTTTATTAAGTCGTTCCACACATGTTCATTAGTTGTATATTATTCAGTGCTCACATTATGTACCAGCTCAAGGGTTAGCTTGTGGTCACTTATGACCATAAGCACCATTGTCGCAACTAGGGGGTAGCCTCGGGTCGTGACTACAATAAATGGTAAACCCCTTATTCTCAACTGTAAGAGTCAATATAGGAGATGAAGTAAGAAAGTCGTTGAGCTTAAGAAAGCTCATCTGAAAACCATTTGACCACTAAAATGAAACTTCCTTCCCAGTTAATTGACAGTTCCCAAGCACACACGCAAGTGTACGTGGTCTACCAAGTAGTAAAGTGGCCTTCAAGAAATCCAAATTTCAATCCTCCAGGGACTTGTTCCAACAATTATTCGATTCTTGTTTAACTTCTATGACTAATTTGATGCAAAGGTAACCAAATCGATTTTGGAGATTTGTAAATTGCAAGTAAAGTAAACAACGCATTAAATAAAGTATTGGAACAATCAATGCAGTAAAGCCCAGGGTTAAAGCACTTTGAACAATCATACCATGTCATTGAACTTCATTAGTTAACTTGCTTATCTTGGTTGTTGATTTGTAGGGTTAATTGCATGATTATTGTCTCCTGGCCTATAACCGTTTACTAATTTGGACATTACAACTACATCATTGAGTGGGGATGCAATAATTCAATTAAGTTCTTAAGCTATCTTCCTACATGTGAATCAATTGAGGCTTCTAATTACATCCCTATCCTAGATCCTAATTTGAATTTGTTATTTTATAAAAGAATACAAACCACACTTTGTTCATTCCCATGTTCTATCTCCCTATTCCCTATCCCAAGATCACAAGGATGACAATTGATGTATTCTAAGAGTGATCAATCCTCAAAATAATTAAATCAAGAATAAACAAACAACCAATAATGATAAGCAAAATTAAATAAAATTAATTAAAAAAAAGTGCTCATGTTCTTGGCTTTAACCCCGAAAAGAGGTCGTTTAGCCAATAATATTCATAATCATGATCCAAATAATTGAATACGAGTTATGATATAATTAAAAGAGAGTTAATGAAAAGATTAAAACCTAAGCCATGTAGGACAAGGGTGTAACGTGATTTCCATGATTCCAAGACAAATCAAAACAGGAGCTAAGGCTAATTCACATTGATCTTAAACGTGATTTCCATGATTCCAAGACAAATCAAAACAAGAGCTAAGGCTAATTCACATTGATCTTAAACGTTATGATTTGATTCTTAACTTAATCCAATTGAACTTTTCCCATTAACAACAAGTTATTAAACATATAGTTACATATTTAAACCTTTAAGAACTCATTAAACACATTAGAATAAAACGAAACCTACTAGACACACAACTAGTTCAAGCTAGTAAAACTAGTTTTCTCGATTGAACTCTAAAAGACTCAGTTAAGTACAAACTTGTTTGAAAACACTTTGAACCATTGTAATCATGTCCTTGAACACTTATATACATTTTTATATCATTATCACACATAAAGAACACGAATTATCCTCAAACCTAGGCTAAATAAGCTAGAATAGTAACGCTAAAGTGCATAAATACACCCAACATCACCACCCCACACTTAAAGACTTATTTTTCCTCGAACAACTCTTAACTCTCAGCATCATAAGTTGAGGAGAATCTACACTTCCACTACATTTAAAATACTCATGCTAGTACTACAATGACTACACAAAATTTAAGTTTCTACACTAAGCATGTTACAAACATAATTGAAATCTCATGAACACTACTCAAAAATATCCTAGCCTCAAGAATTGATTCACCTATTTGGCAAAGTCATGCTCATCATTAAATCATGGACATCATACAAATCAACAACATTCATTAAATATGTTCCCTCACAAAAGAGATTTACCCATAACCACTCATAATTATATAATTTATAACATAATGGGTACAAGAATAATTTTTCTCTAAAATTCACAAGTTACACCCAATGAACCATAGGCTTGCCCTTAGTGTAGTGCTCCACTAATATCAGAATGATGAACTTAGGATCAATTAGGACTTTTTTGGGTTGTAATGTAGTCTAAGAGATGGGTAGGAACTATTTTTGAATCGTGACTATCTTCCCTAAGCGCTTTAATACATCACCTTTAACAATTAAAACCAATCTCCAACAATCAAATTACACCCCCATCTTTTTCAGCTCATTCATATACACTATGGTGGGAGTATTTTATGCACAACTCATTCAAGTTGAACAAATTTTTATTATTTTCATTACTTAAATCCCCACCTTAACACATTACAATTCTTTGAACACCAATGCTAACACTTTGGGGCTTTAATTTCACCTTTTCTCCTCTTATTTCTCAAACTCCTTACTTATTATTTTTCATTAAAGCGCCTAGGAGCTTTGAATAAAATTATGGTCTATCAAAGAAGGGATTAGGATACTTATGAGCCTATCAAAGAAAAAGTTAAAGGCTCAATGGGGCTTACTAGGATTAAGCATAAAGGGTAGGTCAAATAAATGGTATAAAACAAGGCTATCAAAGAAATGCCTATATAATCTCCTAAGCCCACATTCTTTATTTCGGTTTGCACACACACCAAGCAAGTTCTATACATCACATGCAACAAGGAATACACAAAAATTGCACACACATATGTCACATGTTTGACTTACATAGGATCATCATCGATACTCAACCAAACATAGCATGAATTCAATTTAATCCACCAAATACAAGTCATAAACATGATTTTTGCAATCTAAAAAGTAGCAATTCAAAAAATCAACATACATTTTCCAACTAAAATACTTGCAACATGTAACCAATTATAGCATCAATAAGAATATCTTACAATTTTTTTAAAATTAAGCCTAAAATTGGGAACTTTCCTACCCCACACTTAAAAATCTACTTTATCCCCAAAGTGAACTTAAAGGCAAGAGTTAGAAATACTCTCTGAGGCCTCTAGGCCTAGCTAGTAGCATCTTTAAATGTCAAGAGGGTCCGAGGACTCCACACTCAATCTTTTCCATACTCCTTAGCTCAGGTTTCCGGTACTCAAACTTCCTATCAACCTGTGACTTAACACAAAACAAAAACTACGTGAAGTAAAAACTAAAAAACTAAAAATAAAACATTCCTTCTTGACATGGGTTACCTCCCAAGCAGCACCTGATTTAGTGTCGTGGGATGACCTAACTACAACTTAACCAAATTCCTTCATCCTTTTCCTCACACTTGGAGTCCATCTTCTTATTTGTTTATGACCTTTTGAGTTTACATTTCCAAGGTCATCAGCTTTTTCAACTTTAGCCTTTTCAGTCTCATCAATTTGCATTCTGTCAAATTACGGTATTAGAGGTTTGGGTTGCTCAATGAGGGTGTTCGAAAAGGTCTTTGTCGTACTAACCACACAATACTTATCCCCTTCAATAATAGTAATCATGCATAATTCTTAATAGTGGGATAGTTTGTTAAAAGGTTTATAAACTTTAAAAACTCCCTCTCATCCTCTAACCTCACTGTGAGCATACCCTCTCTCACATTAATTAACACTTTTTTTCTAGCTAAAAAGGGATTCCCCAAGATGATTGGTACCTATTCATCTGCCTGGAAATCTTGAATAATAAACTCAATAGGAATAACAAATTTACCAACCTTTATGAGGACATCCTCTATCACTCCTTTTGGATGGGCTATGGTCCTGTTTGCCAGCTGTAGTAGTATAGAGCTCCGTCTAGGCTTCCCCAAATCCAATGTGTGAAAAAAATATAAGGGCATTATGTTGATACTTTTCCTTAAATCACTAAGTGCCTGAACCACCTTGTTGTTACCAATCTGAATGGGGAGAGTGAACTTACTAGGGTCCTTAAGATTTTTTGGCATCTTTTGAGTAACCAAAAAACTTCACTCTTTAGTGAGTGCTACCTTTTAAATATCCCGATACTTTACCTTATTCACCACCACATATCTCAAGTACTTTTCATATTTTGTCATGCACTGTAAAACATCTAAAAGAGGAGTGTTAATGTGAAGCTCTCTGAATATGTCTAAAAACTTCTTAACACATGCATCCTCCTTTACTCTTCTGTGCTTTTGTGGAAACGGTAGTTGTGGGATCTTCTTTACTTCTTCAACATCTTTTTCTTTCGAGTACTCAGACTTTCTTAATTTTTTAGAAACTTTGTCAGTTACATATGGGGGTGTCAAATCTGCATCTACCTCCTTAGTTGCCTTTGAAGGTTCTCCTTGAATCTCTCTACCACTCCTCAAAGTGATTGACATAAATTATTTAGATTTTTTGTATATCCTGGCAAACCACCTTGAGGCCTAGTATTTAATACTTATTGTAACTGCCCCTACTACAACTCTAAGTGTCTCTGGACCACTTGCTGATTCTTTATTTCTGCTTGTTGAATTTTTTGGTCCGTAGCCATTCGCACTTGACCAGCTAAGAGTTGCTTCATCATCTCCTCCATGTTGCTAGATGATTGATTTGGTAGAGCCTATTGTTGTGGGGCTTTCCATATCTGCATTGGTGGCTGCGTTTGCTACTTCAAGTTGTAGGCGTTTCCATAATTTGGCCTCTGAGAATTTGCCACATACATCACTAACTCTGGATTTGATGCATACATGACCATAAAATGACCACTTCCTCCACAAACCTCGCACCAGCCCCTAGTCCATTGAACTGCACTGACTGTTGTTGAAGGCTTTGTAGCTCCCAATTTTAAGATACTAAAATGGTTATTTATCATATTCTGCAATGCGGCAACCTAAGCTGATAAAGCAGTAAATTGGTCCACCTCCAATACACGTGCAATTTTGTTCATAGAACTCCTAAAATCACCATGCCAATTTGTGTTTCCTTGTTCTATGGGGTTCAATAGAGTGTATATCTTATCATAAGTCATCTCAAGAGCTTGACCACCTGTGGCTGAATCTAACAAAATTTTTCTATTATGGTAAAAAGTCTCTACAAAAGTATGAGCAAGTACCTCATTGGACTGTTGATGGTATGGACAGTCTCGAAGAAGAGCCTTGAATCGCTCCCAAGCATGATAAATATTCTTGTCTGGATTTTGTTTGAAGCACACTATGTCACTATAAAGTCTCTCTACATTACCATATAGGAAGAACCAAATAAGGAATTTTCTGGCTATGTCATCCCATGATATGATTGAATTTGACAGTTTCATATTCAACTATTTTTTTCCCAATCAGTGAAAAGGGTAACAACATTATCCTTACATAGTTTGCATTCACACCCATAGGAATGAATGTATCACTGATTTCGAGAAAATTTTGCATGTGGAAATGTGGATCTTCATGTGAAATCCATGTGAACTGTCCGCTACTAATCAAAAGTTGTACCATATTTTGTGTAAGCTCAAAATTGCTCCAGCTGTCAGCTTCTGAAATGGGGAGGTCAAATTGGTTGGAAGTGGGATTGGCCTTTCTCTGGTTGTCCTACAGGTTGTTTGTTCCTTAGACATTGCAGCAGGATCCTTCTAATCTTTTTGGATTTGCAAAATTTGTGGGAGAAGGAATTTTTCTCTCTTTCATTGATAGAAAATTTGCTTAGGTTCAAAGCTTGGTTCAACCAAGTCCTAATCCCTTGCCAGTTTACTACTTTGTAAACCTGTTTCCTGCAAATACAAAACCAAGACCAAGCCTAAAAAACACCAAATAAATCTAAAAGTAGAACCAAAAATAAAGCAGTCGCAAAATTACAATTCCCCAGCAACGGCGCCAAAACCTTGACAGCACCCAAGCGCACACACAAGTGTACGTGATCTACCAAGTAGTAAAGTGGCCTTTAAGAAAGCCAAATGTCAATCCCACATGGACATGTTCCAACAACTATTCAATTCTAGTTTAACTTCTATGATTAAATTGATGCAAAGGTAACCAAATAGAGTTTGGAGATTTGTAAATTGCAAGTAAAGTAAACAATGCGTAAAATAAAGTCTTGGAATAATCAATTAGTAAAGCCCAGGGTTAAAGGAATTTGAACAATCATACTATGTCATTGAGTTTCATTCATTAACTTGCTTATCGTGGTTGTTGATTTGTTGGGGTAATTGCATGATCGTGCTCTCTCGACCTCTAACCGTTTACCTAATTTAGACATAACAACTACATCATTGAGCGGGGATGAAATAATTAAATTAATTTCTTTAAGCTATTATCCTACGTGTGAATCAAGTGAGGCTTCTAACTATATCCCTGTCCCAGATTCTAATTTTAATTCCTTATTTTATAAAAGAATACAAACCACACTTTGTTCATTCCTATGTTCTATCTCCCTATTCCCTCTCCCAACATCACGAGGGTGACAATTGATGTATTCTAAGGGTGATTAATCCTCAAAATAATTAAATCAAGAATAAAAAAAATACAAATAATGATAAGAAAAATTAAATGAAATTAATTCAAAACATTAGTACTCATGTTCTTGGCTTTAACCCCGGAAAGAGATCGTTTAGCCAATAATATTCATAATCAGGATCTAAGTAATTGAATACATATTATGATATAATTAAAAGCTAATTAATAAAAATATTAAAACATAAAATATCATGCAACTTACTCGTCTTTAATCTCCACTACGTTCAAAAAGTTATCCAAGGATTCTAAGATTCTCTAAGATATTCTATAATGTGTACAAAAGTTTGTATTTATAGTAAAGTTTAATTCTAAGCTATTTAGGACAAGGGTGTAATGTGATTTACAAGATTCCAAGATTCAAAGATAATCCCATCTCGTTCACCTTCTAGGAATGTAATTATTTATAGTGGGATAATACCTAACCGTGTAGGAATAGGTTTGTATTTTTTTCATGCTGGGACTACCCAATGCGACGCGTTGGTAATCTCGTTGGAGTATCCAACGTGATCTATTGCTTATTTGATGGAATATCCAATGCGAGGAATTTCTCATAGCATTTTTGGAGTGGTGCATTGTGGCCATATCGCACCAGGTCAGTGGAATTAGCCTCCAAAATAAATTTGAAGTGTTGAACGTCCTTTCTTTTTTCTATGCCTTTTGTATTGTATTTTCAATGAATTTTCAGCCTTTTATCATCAATATATCACCATTTTATTCTTACAAAGCTTCATACATAATCACAAACCACAAATTATACTCAATAACAACACAATATCCCCAACGACGAATCAAAACAAAAGCTAAGATAAGGCTAATTCGCATTGATCTTCAACTTTATGTCTTGACTTTTAACTTATTCTAATTGAACTTTACCTATTACCAACAAGTTATTCCACATATAATTACATATTTAAACCATTAGAAAATCATTAAACACATTAAACTCAAATGAAACTAACTAGATACACAACTAGATCAAGTTAGTAAAACTTGTTTTCTCGATTGAACTCCAAATGACTCAATTAAGTACAAACTTGTTTGAAAACACTTTGAACCATTGTAATCATATCCTTGAACACTTATATGCTTGTTTATATCATTATCACCCATAAAGAACACAAATTATCCTCAAAACTAGGCTAAATAAGCTAGAATAGTAACGCTAAAGTGCATAAATACACCTAACATCATCAATCAAATCATCAAAACTGTAGTAGTAGAAAATCTCTCAACGAACCGCCTGTAGTAGCCTTCCACACTTATAAAGTTGTGATCCTTAGTTAGTAATGTAGGCCTAGCTTATTCCCTAATAGCCTCATTCTTTGTTGGGTCCACCATAATCCCATTCTTGGATATCATATGACCTAAGAAAGATACAGACTCAAGCTAGAACTCATACCTTGAGAATTTGGCATAAAGCTTATACTCTCTCAAAGTGTGGAGAATAATCCCCAAATGTTTCTCGTACTCCTACATACTTATCGAATACATAAGGATACCCTTGATGAAACTTTCATGAAGGAGTCTAAGTAAGTCTTGAAAATGTAATTCATCAAGTCTATAATTGTTGTCATGGTATTGGTCAGCCAAAAGACATCGCTACGAACTCATAATAGTTGTAGCGTGTATTGAAGGTTGTCTTAGTGATGTTCTCTACCCGAATCCTCAACTAGTTCTAGTTAGACCTAAAATCAATAATACAAAAAAATTATCATACCCTAAAGATGGTCATGCTAATCAGCAGTACAAGGTGTAGGATACTTATTCTTCACTGTCACCTTATTCAGCTTCTTATAGTCGATACACATATGCATAGAACCATTTTTTTCTTTAAGAATACAATAAGATCACCATAGGGTGATATACTCTTCCTAATATAACCCTTACCCATAAGATTGTTAAGATAAATATTTTGCTCTTTTAGCATTGCAAGAGCCATATAGTAAGGTACCATAAAAATAGGTTGGATACCAAACTCGAGGTCAATAGAAAACCCCATATCATGATCAAGAGAAAGGACAAGTAAGACTGTATAAAAAATCAAAAAAATCATGAACATTAAGAACAAAGTCAAGCGAAGGACCTCCTAAACACTAATATCATGAACATAACAAAGGAATGACTAGTAAACCCTTAATACCAATCTCCTAGCCTAAATATAATAAATAATCCCTATCAATGCACAAATAGAAGTGCCCTGCCATACAGCCAGGTTTATTTTAGCATAACTAAGGTAACAGTCTTGGAAAACCAACGACAGACTGCATGATACAGGGATAACCGGTCCATGCCAAAAATCACATCAAAATACACCATATCTAATACAATAAATTAAAATGAGTGTTATATTCTTGTAATTTCACCAAATATGATCTATACACATGATATACCACTTAAAAACCCCACGAGAGTAGCTACATGCAAAGGCAATATAAGGGCTCACAAGACAACCCCAATCGTGGTGCATAATAAGCAAAAATATACAAAAATATAGAGCCCTAATAAAACAAAGTAAAAGCTCGCTTATGGCATATTGGAATCAAAGCCCTGATCATTGCCCCCAAGCCTCAACCTTCTACCTACCAAGAACAACATATATGTGAACCTATCTACTATCAAACTGGGTTCCTACCTGACGACCTATTCTTCTAATAGAGAACCACCTCTTAAACCCAAGGGACCACCTCTATGACCCTGTGCTTCACCGCTAGCTGGACCCAGTATTGATCTAGTAAGATGGTCTAATCTTTATTGAAGGTTTAATCATCCTATATTGGATACACTCTTTAGAGAAATGGATGACCCTAAAATTATAACATGCTCCAGACACTTTGCTCTATCTATATGGTCGACTGATTTAAAATGGCCATCTCGACTTGAAGACCCTGACTGTGCACTCCTCAAGGACTGAACGCTGATCTAACCATTGTAGTCAATATAACCAGGTTCACCCTCATTAGATATCTAATGTCCTAGAAAGTCTGGTCCGGATGCTAATAAAACTAACATTGAGGGTACCTACCTTAAAATTCCCAGCCTCTAAACTTTGAACGATTTTGTTTCCCACTATAACTTCCACGATGATGTGACATCTTGTACCTGCCACTTGTTCCTTACAATGCATCTCCATCACAGTTTAGGCATAGTCAGCAATATCCATAAAAGGCCTACCCCAACTAAACTCTGAGTAGCTATGAAAAGAGAATGTCTCAATCCTCTAGCAAAACATCAAATCCGCTCATACTATATCAGTTGAATCAAAGTGGCATGCCTAGCCAAATCATGGAACCTTACTTCATACTCAACAACTGACATAGAACCATGCTCTAAAGATATAAACTTATCTCTTAATTTCTCACGTAGGCTGTAAGTTATTTTCTTCTCCAAGAAAGTTTTGAAGGACTGAGTCCATGTCATAAGGGGAGATCCAGCTGGCCTAGAATCTAAATAACCACTCTATCACTATTTGGTGCTCGATAAAATTGGATAGTGGTGTAATCTGCACCATGTGACTCACTAGGCCTAAATAGTAGAGCCTTTTCTCAGAACTTGTCAGAAACCCGAATGCATCATCACCAGAGGTGCCTGTAAATCTAGGTGGATCCAATCACAAAAATTAATCCAACATATTTTCCTTCTTGATAGTCATAAATGGCTGGGTTAGTAATGATTGTGGACCGACCAATATAGGAGGGACCTTTACTCTAGGAGACACAGGTGCAGGCTGTGCTCCAAAACCAATACCACCTTAGGTTGTTGTCTAGGAGCTACAGGTGCAGTCTGTACTCCTAAACCAATACCTTGGGCTATAGTATGTCCCTCATTTATTGTCCAACCTTCTACCCAGATCAAAATCTAAACAAAAACATATTGAAGAACAAAGAAAGATAAAAACCTAGGTGGGCCCTGGGTATTCTTTTGGTCCATATGCTCTTCTGGTGGTGGAACTGGTGATGCTATCTTTGGCTCAGGATTGTAGGGATCCCTGGTATGATCTCATACTAGGGTTGTAGCTATAGCTTATCCTAGACCTATAATAGGCATCCTGGTTGTAATCTTGAGGTCCCCATCCTAGACTACGTCCTAGCCATCTGTAAAGGTATGAAACAAATGAGAATATAAAAAACAATGTAGACTCAATGCATAAAAATGAACCAAAAATATGAGATTTTCCTAAAAATGTCCTATAGACTCCCGATAATATTATATGGACATCATCGTACCTATCCACACGACTCTACTAATAATTTACTCTTATATCATCAATATCAATGAACCTGTATCTGATACAAAAGTTGTCAAAACCCAATTTCTTAAGTCATGATAGAACCTACTATAACCTACTAGTAGGTAAGCAAAACCACAACCTAGCACAACACCTAATGGGCTAACCGATGGAAGTCTTAAAAATAAAAGATAAAGACATGTAAAGAAAATATAAAGTCATAAAAAACAATAAATAGATACAATCATACTATACAATAGAGGAAGAAGAACAAAATACACAAAATGAGATCCCTCATAACCTGATAAGATTCGTAAAAGATCCACTAAACTAAAATAAAGTACTAGAGAAAGTCAAATATACAATATAGTAGCAGAATAAACAGAAAGACTATCCAAAATATAGCAAAAGAAGTAGGATCAGCTCCAGACTATAAAATATTACCTTATCTCCAAATCATCAGCAAGCCCGAGGATAACGTTAGTGGCGGTGCCTCATTCTTGGATTAGCATCAAGAAAACAATGTAAAGTGCATGATGAGTACCAAAATAATAGGTACATAGTAGTCATCATAGGCCAACTGAGTTTCACCACAATAAAAGTATAATAAAATGTGAGAACATAAATAAAGTCAGGAATAAGGGATGTAAATGAAATACAATGGATAATACCAAATAAATATGATACATATAAGATAAATAACTCAAAACATTCAAACTAAGGAAAGCACCTATCCAAACCTAGTCTAAGGATTTCAATCCCATCCCAAGGCACTAAGTGTAGTAAGAATAATCTAAGGATTTAGCATGGAGTAATATAATGGAAAAGTGGGACAAATTCTATCGAAAAAGGCCCCTAACCTTCTACTTGGTCAATAAAAGCTAAAACTACAATTGGGACATAAGTATCTACCCATAGATAGCACAATACTACACTAATACCATAATTAAACATAGTCTAGAAGAAAGGTAAGCATAGCCTACTTGGAAACCACTGAATCTCGTAACAATCCTCTAACAATCCTCTATCTGAAATGACATCAATCGCTGCCATGCTATCAAAATATTAATCTACTAAATTAAGATAAGAATAAATTCCCATATTGCATATTTATGCTTTGGGTCTAAAATCAAACTAAAAATCCCACCTAGGGCCCACGTGCTAAATCATAAAATTAAAATTATCACAACATTCCTCTTAGATCAATGATCATTTACCCCAAAATTGTGCAAAATCTAAGCTCAATGATGCACTAATCAATCCTAACACAATTTAAAGAATCTAAATTAAATCAAAGAATTTAGCAGTGAAATTAACTAGAACTCATGAGATATCGACTATTTAATGCTTCCATTTATTTCCCCAAGATAATCCCAACACCAATTATTTATTCCCATACAGATTTTAATCTCTCAAGTCTCTAGTGATATCCAACACTTAGGAAAATATGTTTGAAAAACAAAAGGGATAACTTATATACTGTTAGGGTTACCTCATTATTGTCTTATGGTCCCCTGGTCATGATCGTAGCATCCCACTAATGGGACCATCACAACCGCGATGTCTAGCCACTGGTTATTATGAGAAAGGTGGACTGGTCCAACTATCTCCTTCATCATGATTGTGATTTCCCAGTCTCATGATCATGATGACCAATATCATGGATACTTTGTAATCACGGGGTTCCTTATACCATGCAATGAAGAACCTAGGCCTGCACCAGGTGCTGATGTACCTACAACTTTGGCATGTTGCAAATATTTTTCCTAGGTCCTTAGGATTCTGTTAGAATACCATGAATGAAAATGAACTATGTTACCCGACCAAATTTGAAATTTTGGACTCAACAACACCATTGGAATTTCCATCAGTATTTTTTGACAATAAGTAAGCCCCACAACCAAGAGGCTATTTTGGCCAAAATCTATCTAATAGCCCAAAATAAGTCTAGAAGACTCAAATCTCGAAAAAAGGATTGCCCTAGACTAAAATCAATATTTTGGAGTTAATGAAACTGTTACAATTAGGATCTAACACTTTTTACATAAAGTTTAGGTTCAAGACCCTATTTTTAACAATAAAAGCTTCAAAATAGAAAAATGGCTCTAATACTAAATAAACTACTTGGTAACTGAACTATTATTTCTAGAAAGTCATAGATAACTTGGGGAAGCTCTAACAATGCAGAAAAAACATAAAAATGAAATAGCTAATCTGGAGGGTCATTACAAAAGGTTTTTGGAATTTGAAGGATTGACAGTTGGAACTCAAGGAATGATTCACGAGGTTAAAACATTTGTTGATATTTTTAATTCTATGAATTATTCATGGGGTTTAAACTTTCTAGGCTTAAGAGAAAGGAACGATTTATTGGGTTCAAACTTTAAAAGTCAAAACCAATGACTGATTCATGGGGTTCAAACTTTTATTGGTTCCAAATCAAGGAAAGATTTATCAGGTTCAAAATTTTATGATTTCAAAATAAAGGAATGATTCATGGGGTTCAAAACTAAGGAACGATTCATGGGATTCAAACCTTTACAAGTTCTTCTGCATTCTAACTGGGGAAATTTTTGTCCAAATATTTTTATGTTACTTGAATTTTGGATAAAACCTTATAGCATGTTCTGATAATATCACTTAGTTTTTTTGAAATCCCTCACGAGATTCAGGTTTAGGAATGGAACCTAAAAACACTCGGTGTCCTCTATGCAAAGAGGTCTTGGGAGTGCGTCCTACTAGATTTCATACTAGGCTTATCTTGGGAGTGCGTCCTACCAGATTTCATCCTAGGCTTATCTTGGGAGTGCGTCCTACCAGATTTCATCCTAGGCTTATCTTGAAAGTGCGTCTTACTAGATTTCATCCTAGGCTTACCCAAGATCAAACATCTCACCACTATCATAGCTATGATGGATCAGTTCTTCAAATGTGCTACATTTAAAACATCCTTGAAATATCTACCAAGTGATCATACAACTTGACTTTTATTCCCACATGTTGTCAAATATTAGGGTCTGCATTGAGGCATTATTTATTTTTTGTTGAATTAACACATTGTACTAAAACCATCACAAACATTGAAATTACAAACTGTAGAATTATTCTTCTTCATGACCACCTACCTCCTTGTTTTATGTATAATCCTAAACAAATTTATGTAAATAATAGTTCTATTTATTTTCCATCTTTATTGTGTGTCTTTCCCTACAACACTGCAAAAAAATCATATTTGCGTTCTTCTTTGATTAATTTCGTTACCTACAAGGGTTTTACAATTTCTTTGTTTCTTAGAGCTCCATTTCATGCTTGCCAAATATGGTACATAAGTATTGTGAGTATTTCTTTTATGAGTGCCTTAATAATCATTCCAGTATCTATAGTATTTATTTTATGAGTTCGTTAATAATCATTTTAGTAGCTTTTCTTGTTATTCGGCTCTACATCTTTTCCATATTAGTTTTGTGAATCTTCACCTTCATCCTATCTAACACCCCTTGTACGCTTAGCTTTAAGAATTCACATTTAAAATAAATATGATTTATATTCTCTAGGAAGATTCCACACAGTAGGTAGTTTGTGTCTTGATATACTTCCATATTTTTTAAAATACCCAGGGAAACCCACAACCATTGTCATAACTACTGCCTCTTAAGTGAGCACTTTATGGTAATCAAATCACTATGAAATAGCAATCAAACTATAAAGGATACGTAAATCGAAGTAGGAAATCCCCATGCAATGAGCTTATAGCTAAGCAACAAATATCGGCTGAATTAATCCTAGTTCTCCAACATGGGAAATCCACCTACCAACCACTCAACCTTGCCTTTTTATGTAAAATTCCCCCATCTTACTAAGCCTATCTCGTCTGCATAGTAAGCCAACATATAAAGCTATCGTTTGGCATATTGGCTATGTTCCAGGTATCTCTCCAGCAAATCCATTGACTATAATTTTTTTCCTCTAATAATAGCCATTTTGTATTGTTCATTTTCCATTCCATTCCAGCCAATTATCCCCATAGTATCTTGGAGCATATTCTCCTTAATATTGTAATTTCTTTCCAAATACCAACTATTTACAAGAGGCCATTTTTCACTTTTATTATAGACACAATTCACTCGTTTAACCCATAAGTTTTCATCCTTTCTTACTACATTGCACACAAATTTGGCAATTCAGCTTCATTCCAAGAAACACAGTCAGTGATTCCTAGCCTAGCCTCTTATTTAGTCTGGTAGACAGTTCCCCAAGTTGTAGGAGGTGATTTTGATATGCTTACTTGGACACTCAAGAGAAATCTCATATATACTACTATAATGCTTTTTAATGGTCTATGTGAGTCCACCACAATAACAAGGAAAGTACCTGATACAATATCTGGTCCTTGTATGAAGAAAATAATGAACAACAACAACAAAAGGTAAATAGCAACAGAGTAAATGACAAAGGATGATTACATGGAAACCTAAACAACAGTAGAATAAATAAAAAAGGATGTTTACATGGAAACCTTCTTGCTCAAAGGAGTAAGGCCACAATTCATACTAATAGGATTTCACCAAACAACTTCACTAGTCACCAAGCAACAATTTTTATTACAACCTTATGATATCTAATAATTAAATTCTTAATCCTTAAACCTCTTTTAGAGTAACTCTACTGCAGTTCCTCTTCACAATAACTCTACTATAAAAACCCCATTAGCTAACTCTAGCTAAATATAGTCTAGGAATTTGCCTGTTAATCCCTAACCACTTTGTAGTAACTTTACTCTAACACCCTTTCATAATAACTCTACTTTGAAGACCTCAATATCTAACTCTAGATATTTACCACATTAAATTAGAAATAAAAAATAACTACCCATAAAAAACCTTAGGATGAGGAGTGAGTTTACAATTTTAGGCGCAAAATACAAATACTTAATCAACCTAGAAACTATTACATTTTTCACTATGAGTAAGCTGATATCTTTGTTGTTGAAGCTTTGTCTTTAATGGTGAGAACCGACAAATTTTGAAATAAGAAAGCTTGTTTGAGAATGTGCAAACAACTAAGCTTCACTCCTCAAGATGATGAATATATATGATGAGCATTAGGAGAGAAGCCTCTTCATTGGTGGATGAAAAGGAGGACCACTAAAATTTTATCCCACTCCACTACTGACACCGCCAGAGATTATTGGACAACTGACACATAAGACATATGTGTAGCAACATAACTGGGTACTGGGACACCATTTGATGTAACAAATCCTTCAATTAGGTTTGTTAATCATCACAACATGAATATAAAAAGGACAAGCTAGAACCTAATATTCCCCCCTTTTAATGATGATGAACATAGACCCCTTTTTAATATGCAACTATAACTATTTCAAGTTCCCCTTTTCAACCAGTCGCTAATTCACCTTTCACCAGTTGCACTGATTATCAATTCCCCTTTGTTACATTAATTCTTTGCCTGTTTGGCATTATTAAAATGAGCAATAATAGTATAAGGCAGACTAAATAAGCATAATCGAGCCAGAGGTAAGGGATATTACAAGCATAAAATAGAACAAAGCGACAAGGCTAGGAGTAGGATAGAACTTCAGATTTCAAAAGAAGCTGGTCAAAATGCTACATAGCGGCTCTATTATTGTTAATTAACTGATGAGTCAGATCATCCACTTTTTTTTGTAACTCGACATTTTTTGACTTGAGATCGATAATTATCTAAGGTGTCTAGTCTCTGAATGGTTCCCTGAGACATTTGAGCCACTTAAGCCTTCAATATTGCAATTTTAGAATTCTTTTGCAGCCAAAGAAGCTGGCATTTTTGCCAATTTTAGGTTTCTTCATTTTAGGTAGTAATGAGGCTTGACATAGCCAATTTTGACAAATTTCTAGTCAATTTTGACCCACTTCCTCCCTTTCTTTTCAACCACAGTCTTTGAACATGTTTTTTCCTTTCTGATTCTTCTCAAGGAACTAGAGCTCCTCAATGGTTTGAGTGGTATCTTCTTCATCTATTTTAACTACATTGTTTGAGATATCTCTTGCTCTTTAGATTGTGATGGCTACTAGTTTTCCTTTTTTTTTTAAATTTAGAATGGTATCCATATGACTTGCAATATATATCTGGTTTCCTCTTCTACTCTGTCACATAATTAGAAGAGACATCCTTGGGATTTTGTTTCAAAACATCTGGTTGCAACAACTCATTGTCTTCTTCTAGAATTTTTTGAGGATTAAGAGAACCTTAAACTGATAAGGTTATTATACCGCATAAGTTCAATAATATTACTTTGATTGCTTCAATGTGTTTTGACATAATTTTGAGGTTGATTGATGATTAGGAATAATAATAGGACTATTAGGAAGAGTTTCAGAATTTTTAGAATGAGTTATCGGGTAAAACACAACCACAAAATAATAGGGGTCCATGTTAGGGCTTGCCATGGAGGAAAGGCATGATCCCAAATGCAAAATCCAGTGGCCAAGTTGAGACCACACTGCCTCAGTGGCGACGGTCTTAGTGACGGTCCGTCACAGCCTTGACGGTCTGTCATCTTGGCCGTCGCACTTAGGCTAGGAAAGAAAGTTAGTGCCTTGATTGCGACGGTCCGAGCGATAGTCCATCGCAAACTTGATGGTCCATCGGATTGTCCGTCGCATTTGGGCGGTTCCAACAACTCTCAGTAAAACGACCATAACTTCTCACTCCGATACCGGATTTGCACAAAAGTGGTATCGTTGGAAAGCTAATTTAATTCTCTACATGGAAATAAGTCAAATTTAAGAAAATTCTATATGGTTTAAACACCAATAACTTAGATAGTCATTTTTCAATCATTTAAGGTCGGAATTACGCTTCACTTGACACGCTCTAAGGCCCGGACTATGAGGAAACTTAGCAGGGTCTTACAATATCTCCCCCTTGCAAACATTCATCCTCGAATGTCTCTAGTTAGACTAGGGACACAGGAAAATGGAGTTCACATAGCTGAAGCAATTTGCTAAACGGCTCAAAATCTCTCTAAACTCTTGAATACCTCAGAAATTGTAAGAACTCATGCAAGAATAGATTTATAGCTGAACTATAGATTTAGAAGGGCTGAATTAAGGAAGAATAATACCTTCAGATCAATCTGAACTCGTGAAAAAGAGGTGCGGGTACTTGGCTCGCATGTCTGCTTCTGCCTTCCAAATAGCACCCTCAATTGACTGGTTCTGCCACAACACTTTGACCAAGGGAACCTCTTTGTTCCTTAGTCTACGGATCTGAAAATCTAGGATCTCAATAAGAATCTCATTTAATGAAAGACTGTTCTGAATATCAGCACTCTCTAAAGGATCTATCACAACAGAATCACCAATATGCTTCTTAAGCATGGAGACATGAAAAAATAGGATGAACAGCTGACAACTCCGCAGGCAACTCAACCTCATAGGCTATTTTCCCAACACGGCTCAAAATTTTATACGGGCCAACATAATGGGGACTAACTTTCCCTTTTTACCAAACCTCTTCACCCTTTCATGGGTGAAATCTTCAAGTACACCAAATCACCCACTTCAAACTCAAGATCGCTTCTTCTCACATCGGCATATGACTTTTGATGACTTTGATCTATCTTTAACCCCTCTCTAATTAACTTAGCTTTCTCTATAGCCTCAAACACTGCATCTGGCCCAATAACGGTAGCTTCACCCACTTCAAACCAACCTATGGGTGATCTACATCTTATATCATACAAGGCCTCAAATAGTGCCATCCCAATGCTAGCATGGGAACTATTGTTATAGGTGAACTCTATCAATGGAAAATGCTCATCCCAACTACCTTTGAAATCAATAGCACATACCCTCAACATATCTTCTAGGGTCAGAATGGTCCTCTCAGCCTGACCACCTACCTATGGATGAAAAGCAAAACTCAAAAGAACTTGGGTACCAAGACCCTACTAAAATGCCCTCCAAAATTGAAAAGTAAATTGAGTACCCCTATCTGAAATGATAGACAAAGGACCTTCGTGCAACCTCACTAACTCCTGGATATACAATCTAGCATAATCCTCAGTTGTATAAAATGTATGCATGGGAAAGAAGTGCACGAAATTAGTCAGCCTGTCTACAACAACCCAAATAGAATTATGATGACGACGCAAAAGAGGTAACCCGGTCACGAAGTCCATATTCACCACCTCCCACTTTTAAGTGGGTATACCAAACTTTTACATCACACCATCAGGTCTTTGGTGCTCTACCTTAACCTGTTGGCACATTGTACACTTTGCTACAAACTCAGCTATATCCTTCTTCATACCATTCCACCAATGGATTTCCTACAAGTCGCGCTGCATCTTGGTAGTGTCGGAATGAATAGAATACCGCGTGCCATGCACTTCAGCCATAATCCTCTGCCTCAGATCATCAACACATAAAACGCACAATCTACCCTGCATTCTCAACACACCATCTCCCCCTTAGGAGAAAACCTCTACCCTTTGGTCCTTAACTGCCTCTTTCAGTCTGACCAAACTAGGATCTCTATCTTTCTTCTCCTTCACTTCCAAAACTAAAGAGGATTCGTAACTACTTTGCACCAAAGTACTTCCCTCAATTGAATCAAGCAACCTAACACCTAATCTAGCCAGACAATGCACATCAAGAGCTAACTCTTTCTTACCTTCCTCTACATGAGCAACACTAGCCATAGACAATCTGCTAAGGGCATCTACCACTACATTGGCCTTACCCGGGTGATACAACACACTCATATCATAGTCTTTTAGAAACTCTAACCACCTCCTCTACCTAAGATTCAACTCACTCTGAGTAAACACATACTGCAGGCTCTTATGATCAGTAAACACATCAATATGAACACCATAAAGATAGTGTCTTCAGATTTTCAAAGCAAAGACTATAATAGCTAACTCAAGATCATGGGTTGGAGGGCATTTCAGCAGGTTCTTGGTACCCAAGAACTTGGGTTCTTGGGTACCAAGGCATCACAATACACTTCAAAACCATCTGTACCATCAGGCAAAGTCAACATAGGGTCTGAAGTAAGTTGAGCCTTCAACTCCTGAAAATTCTTCTCACTGGAATCTAACCACTGGAACTTAACTTTTTTTTGGGTCAACCGGTTCATGGGAGACGTAATAGAAGAGAAACCTTCAACAAAACAGCGGTACTAGCCCACTAGACCCAAGAAACTTCTAATGTCAGATGGAGAGATAGGTCTAGGCCATTTTCTTACAGCTTCTATCTTTTACGGATCAACTCTAATACCTTCGGCTGAAATAATATGACCCAGAAAGGCTACAGACCTTGGCCAAACTTTAGACTTACTGAATTTCATGAACAACTGGTGACCTATAAGAGTTTTTAAGACAATTATAAGGCGATCTGCATGATCATGCTCAGTACGAGAGTAGACAAGGATGTTATCTATGAACACTATGACAAACCTATCAAGATATTGCTTGAACACTTAATTCATGAGGTCTATAAAAGTTGGTGGGGCAAAGGTTAGCCCAAAAGACATGACTAGAAACTCAAAGGGACCAAAACGGGTTCGGAAGGCTGTCTTTGGAATATCACATTCCCTCACTTTAAGTTGATGATAGTCGGATCTAAGGTCTATCTTAGAGAAATAACTTGCACCTTGCAACTGATCAAACAGGTCATCATTTCTTGAAAAAGGGTATTTATTATTTACTGTGACCTTGTTAAGCTAACGATAGTCAATGTACATACGCAAAGAACTATCTTTCTTCTGCACAAATAGAACAGGTGCGCCCCTAGAAGAAATACTGGGCCTTATGAAACCTTTGTTTAAAAGATCTTTGAGTTGCTCTGTCAACTCCTTAAGATCAGCAGGTGCCATACGATATGTCATAATAGAAATGGGATGAGTGTTGGGAAGAAGGTCAATCTCAAATTCTATCTCTCTATCGGGAGGTACCCCTGGGAGATCTTCTAGAAAAATATGTAGAAACTCATTAGCAATAACGACTGACTGAATAGTTGGAGCCTCAGACTTAGTTGCTTTGACTCTAACTAGGTGATAGATACAACCCTTGGATATTAGCTTTTTGGGTTTGAGATAGGAGATAAAATGACTCTTAGGAGATATCAAACTCCCAAACCACTCAAAAATTATATCATCAGGGAACTGAAACTTAACCACACGGGTACGAAAGTCTATAGATGCAAAACAAAAATAAAGCCAATCCATACCCAGAATAAGGTCAAAATCAACCATGTCTAACTCTATCAAATCAGCAAATATGACTCTTGAAGAACAGTAACAGGAGAATCTCTATATACTTGTTTAGCAACAATTGGCTCCCCTACTAGTGTGGAGACTAGGTAAGGCTCAGGAATCTTTTTGAGACTCATTTTGAAATTCACAGCCACATGTGGAGTCACATATGAGATACTTGACCTATGGTCCAACAATACATAAATATCAAAATAAAAGACGCAGAGCATACCATTAACAATATCGGGAGAGTCCTCCTGCTTTTGATGGGATGGTAAGGCATAGAATCTGTTCTGGCACTGACTGCCAGTAGTGCTAGATGAAGCGCACTGAATAGGGGCGGGATGAGGGACAGGAGCTGGTGTACTAGTAGTCTGTGCCTGAGGCCGGGCAGCTCTGGTCCCCTGCCTAGCATACCGATAATTTCTAAGTCTGTGGTTCTGCTTGCCATAACCAAAACAACCCCTTAAATCTGTGAAGTTGTCACTAGGATGATCCCTACCATACTTTGCACAAGGAGGATAACGGGGCCTATTACCAACATTGTTCTGCGACCTAGACATAAAAGACCTGCTCCCTTACTCCTACCTGCCTCTAGATGTGGAAGCACTAGCTGATGAAAGCACTGGAATAGATGGACGTCTTTAAATCTGAGGGTGGTTTCCTTTATTGAACCTAAGCTGACTATACTCATGCTGCTCAAATCTAGACCTTTTGTTACCCCTCACTCTGTCTCTCTCTCTAATCTTATCTACCTCTATCTGATGTGCATGCATCATCAACCTAGATAGATCCATATCTCTTTATAGCATCGCAGTCCTACACTCTTTCAATACAAAACCAGAAACACTTATCACGAACTTTCTCATACTAGGTCAAGTGTCGGAAATCAAATCAAGAGCATACTTGGCCAACTAGTTGAACGTTAAGCAATACTCCTTAACAGTCATGGAGCCCTTCCTTAAGTTTATAAACTCCTCAATCTTTGCTTACCTCATCTCAAGTGGAAAAAACTTGTCCAAGAATACATCTTGGAACACCTGCCAAGTCATAAAAGCAGCATCCTTACCTCTACCCTTCCTCTACGATACAACGTAGTCATAAGCTATGTCCTTTAACCTATAAGACAACAACTCCACACTTTTTTCCTAGAAATATACATCACCTATGTTATCTTTCTAACCTCCTAAAACCCATAAAACTCTGGCAGATTCATCTGTATGAAATTATGGATCCTACAAGTAGCTATATCACCTCTCTGCTGCTTTGCAACTACGGCTTGGATATTGGCCCAAACATTAATGGTGACCGCTTGGGCTAACACCTGAAAGGCTGACCAAAACTCAGTATGAGACACCGTCTAATTCAAAAAATCAACAGGTGGGGGTTGCTCGCCATCATTTCTACGGGCATTCGCTCTTTGGAAATGCATTTTCTAAAATAGAAAAGCACAAAATATTAGATGAGAGGGATAACTGCAGGCACGATGGAATATAAAAGAAAAAAACAACTTTTTCCTAAAATATCTTATAGCCTCTTTCTCATAGACGTTTCGCGCTACACACCGATGATCAAGACTCAACTCAATGTGTCTTGTTAAACTCCCTAGGTCTCTTTTAAAATCTTAGACTCTGATACTAAGTTTGTAACGACCCAAAATTACCCCCGGGATGTCAGACGGTGCTAAGGGCTACAAGTAGCCCCAAGCTAACCCTTTGAGCCTGTCACTTCTTATAATACTCATTCAAGAAAGAAGATAGAAAACACTGGCACTATTATATCAAATGAAAGGAAATACGAAGATAATACCCAATCCAAATGACCACAATACAAGAAATCTCAATACAACCACAGCCTGATAACTAGTATGACAAAGCCTCTACTACTTTATGAACTAGAGAGTCATTGGGACAGGTCCCCAATTGACTCAAACTGAACTGAAAGTAATAACATAAATACTTGAATATGAAATTTCTGAAGATATGTCCTTAAACCATGAGGACTAACCAAGAAATGTAGACGAAGGTACTTAGGAATCACTGACGAGGCTGGGACTGAGCACCTGAACCTACATTATAAGATAATGTAGCACATAGACGTATATGTCGATCAACACTTGGGAATGTACTGAGTATATGGGGGTGTATGCATTTACATAAAACAATATAAATACTCTTTAATCAAGTCATCCATGCAAATATGAATCACTCGCATGGCTTGAATAAGTCTAAAATGTAAAACTCATAAATCATATAAAATGAAGCATGCAACACAAATCTCGTGAGTCATTATACTTTGCCTTTAAATTTTTTGTCTTCCTCTTATTCTCATTACTTATAGGATGAAGGAAGATTTAAATAATACTTTAAACTCATGCATATATCTCAAGGAGAGTAAAACTTCTTTATTTCTCAAGGACTTATAACTCTTTTGAACTCAAACACTTGAAACTCGGAATCACATAACTTTGGTTTAAAAACTGATGATCAACTTTTATTAGTAGAGAAAACAACTTCTTTCTTTGGATAATACTCAAAAGTAATTCATTCACTTTAGAAAATATCTCATCTTAAAGCTTTAGGAAAAATATTCTAACTCAATGGAAAATACTTTAGTTTAGGGAGGTTTTTTTAACTGAAATAAACCATATGAGCTACATGGAGTCCAATGTCTTGCCCTCCTAAGGAAGAAACCTCACATTGGGGAGAGGCGTCATACTCTTTCCAAGGAGTCTAACCTCGACTCAGTGATCACTTATCTCAACCTCGGGCCCAATCATCTCAACCTCAGGCCTAAAATCTCAAACCTACATTAGCACATAGTTCTAGGGTAAGAAATCGTGGTGACTTACCCAACTCGGTGGTAAATACTACTCCCTTTAGTTTATCTCATTCATCTCATGGAAATCTACTTTCAAAATAATCTCATGGTTCATAAGAATCCAACAATCAAATCTGTAATCTCATATGGTAGAGTGGATTTCAAAACTCTATGATCATTAGGTCAAAACATTTTTCAATAATCTCAAAATACTCAAATCATGAGTGCATAGTGCACAATCGCTCATAAAATTGCAAGTCTCAAGTAGGGCTTAGTGACCCATAATTTAATCTCATATTAAAATTCATCATAATGCATAATAGATAGTATATAGATT
The DNA here is from genome assembly GCF_002878395.1 of Capsicum annuum. Classification (NCBI taxonomy): domain Eukaryota; kingdom Viridiplantae; phylum Streptophyta; class Magnoliopsida; order Solanales; family Solanaceae; genus Capsicum; species Capsicum annuum. Next base: position 55,081,913 of record NC_061112.1, read on the forward strand.
CATAATTCATGTAGAAATCTAGAACTTACAGCAATTTATCTCAAAATCTCAACATACTCATATACTTTAATATCTCAAACATTGCAACTATTAACTTCTCAAGGATTAAAATCATGAGGTATAAACCCAGCTTCAATTTCTCAAGAAAACATATAAAAATCATTCCATTAGACTCTCAATTCATGAGAAACATCAAAAGCTTGCAACCAAAAACAATGGGTGAAAACCCTAATTCAATTTCATCTAAAATCTCATAAGTTGTAGAAAATTATAGTTTAAATAAGCCTTTGGGAACAAGGGTGAAAGAATTACCCATGTTCAAAGCTCCACATACCTTAGATTATGAATTAGATGAACAAGCTTGCTTTAAGCTCTTTGTCTTACTCTTGAGTGAGGATTATTGTAACCATTGAACTTGGGGAACTCAAATCTCAATTCAATTTGTAGAATCTATGGTGAGTTCTTGGATTTCTTGGAGAAAGGTTTTGGATTTGATCTTGAGGGAGAAACCCTAGCTATCTTGTGTTTTGGATGTTGAATAAAGACATTTTCTTCATTTGGAATATATCTGGTTGATCAAAGAGTGAAGAAGACCAAAAATCCCATTTTAAAATGAGTTAAAAATACTGAACGGGGGCTGGAATGGTCAAAGTGATGGTCGTTCACTAGTCTGATGATCCGTCGGATCGTCCATCACACGTTGGTCAAAAAAGGAACACACTGCCTTTGTGTGACGATCGAAGCGATGGTCTGTCGCAGTCTTGATGGTCCGTCATCCTGGCCATCGTACTAGGGCCAGGAAAGGGATGGTCCGTCGCACCTGGGCAGTTCTAATAACTCTCGGTAAACGGCCATACTTCTCACCCTGATATTGTATTTGGAAGAAATTGGTACCATTGGAAAGCTAATTCAATTCTCTACATGACAAAAAGTCAAATTTAAGAAAATTCTATATGGTTTAAACACCAATCACTTGGGAAGTCACTTCTCAATCTTTTAGGGCCAGAATTATACTTCACTTGACACGCTCTAAGGCCAGAACTACGAGAGAACTTTGCGGGGTCTTACAGTTGTGTTTTGAGATAATAGGTGCCATTCCAATGATGCTCTATAGTTTGGCCACACCACGCCACGCCAGTGGTCATGGTGATGTAAAAAATCTATTTGTATTTTAGTTTTCAAGAGTAAACTAGTCATTTTGATCCTAAATGACTTTATAACTGATACTATAATATTTTCCCTTATTAATTAACTCAAATTCATCAATAATTCTTCTCCAAATTTTCAAAAACACTAAAAGAAGGGTTTCTCTCAAATTCAACCTCTAAGGATCGAAACTCAAGCTTTACTTTAAGAAATTATTAAAACCAGGTATGTAGGATGTCAACAAGGATTTACTTTTGTCCTTGTTCCCAAAAATATAATTTCCTTAAAAAAAAGTTTACAGTTATCAAATTATGGTTCAAACATAATCTTTATGACCTTGTATTTTATGCCTCCTTATAATGTTATACATGTGTAATCTTGTTAAAATTTATGAACTTAATTATTAGTTGTTTTCATATTCATATTATTTAAATTCATGATTCACAATAGCTAGGAACGACTGGGAAAGTTATGATTCAACAAGAAATATATGATTTAGGTATGATTTACATTTATTGACATGATTTGACCTTCTGGTCCCAATTTTAGCAAGAATTTTAGAATAATCTTCATGATACTTGAAGATAGTAAATGAAGCATGACTAGTGTTCAGTGTACTAGGACTATAATTATCAATTTAATTTAAAATTAGTTAATAACTTATTTTCATGATGAATTATCTATAGTATGAGCAAATAGTATGATTTAGTAGTAGTATCCAACATCAAGTGGTTGAGGGTTCAGCATATCCTAGTCCTAGAAACTATGTGCCACAGTAGATATTATACTTTCTCAAATAAGCTCAATTTAAATATCATATCATTCATGACTTTATACCCTTGACAAAATATATTGTGGCCTTCGAACAAGGTATGTATTGGACACTATGTTGCTCATATGATTTATGTCAGTTAAGAGAAACTCAAACAGTACATTGGTTTTACAAATCCATGTGTAATGACTAACTGGATTTACAAAATTATGCTTTAATTTCTCAAGTTTATGACATTTCAATTCTAGTTTTATTTATGAAAATGGTGTCTTTATGCACTTAACATGCATGTCTTTATTTCATGATTTATATCACTTTTACATGTTACATACACCCCTGTATTCTCATACAGTACATAAGTACTGACCATCTCTGTATCTTTTATGATTTAGTTATTGGTGTTCGCCCTCAAAATCTAGTTAGTCGCGGTCACCTTTGCTTCCTCCTATCAGTTTATGAGTCCTTATGTCCCAAGGACCTGGATTATGACTTGCTTTAATAGTACCATTTATGTTTATTTCAGACTTCATAGTTTTTAGGTCTGTTAGGGCCTGTCTTAGTGACTCTTTATTATGATTAAAGGTATGTCAAGATTACTACTTGTTTTTAGTTATCACTATGTTTTAAATGTTTTTAAATTTTAATGACATTGTTGGTATTGTTTGTATATTTTAGTTTTAAACTTATGAACTTAAAACTTCCATTTGTAGTTTATAAATATTTGGAACACACATTCAGTGCTTTACTAGATACTATGGGTTAGATCGGGATACTTTCAGGCCTAAGCACCATGTGACATCCATGGGGTAGTCCAGGGCAACATAAAGGCTAAAGAAGCAAGTGCGCCATCCCACTTTGAAGAGGACAAAGGAACTAGAGAACTTGATTTTTGAGGAGTTTCAATGGATGGGATCTCTTCTCAAGAAAGATCAACACTTTTCTCATCAGACTCCATCAACAAGATAGTGCCACTCTCAGAAATTACAGAATAGACTTGTTGAGTTACAATTCTTTCACTAGTAACTTCTTCACTTAAAATTATTGCTGGATTGTTAGATGGAATAGGTGACTTACTAGTTTATATACTTTCACGATAATCTTTAGAAATATTATAAACATCTTCAATGAACCGACTTTGAATGAACTCATCATGACCCTCATTGATTTGCATAATACTTATATACTAATGTCATCTTTAGTGACTTGTATAGTGTCTCCAAACAGTATACCCCAGATCTTACAACTTCTTATACGCATTATATTCGAAAGCGAGTCTCATTTTCTGTATCATCTAGTTGTACTTTTGACTTTAAAGATAGTGTTCCACCCCAAACCAAGTGTAAGTCCTCCATGAGTGCATGTCTTCTTCCTTTTGAATTAGATAATCTCTCCTTACATAGCCAATATCTAATTAGGATAATTCAATTCACTATTGAGATTTTTAGGCTTAATTTTGGACAAAAAGGTAGAGAATGCTTGTATTTTTTTGGATTTGGAGCAATTTTGCATGCTAGATTCATGAGGAGACATAGGATTATCAAAATAATTTTATCCTTTATATTTCTAACTTAAAACATCTATATTAGGTTGATGTTAACTAGGACCAATTCTCTTGATAGTTCCTCTTCAAAAAATATAGAGCAAAAGAAATTGATACACAATCATTCTCATGAGAATTAATTTTAAGATGACTTTGACCAGTACTTGGCTTCTTCAATTCAGCTAAAAAATCATCTTCATCATTCTTGTCATGCTTACATTCTTCTAAATGATTGACTAATGTGTCAAAAAAATCCATATGGATCTTCAACAAATCTTCCATTTTTGCTTTATTTGAGCTTCTTCGGCTCTTAATATCATTTATTTCATCAAGGTTTGTATTATTAAATTGTGTTCCACAATAAGACCAAAATTTTATTATCTTGTATCCAAGCTTGACTTGAATTTGTTTGACAAAGGTAGTAAATATTTGCAAAGTCTCATCTTTGATCTTCAAAAACAAGGTTCAAATGAACCTTAAGAATTCATCTATGATCACAAAACTATACATCGTTCCACCCCCAACTTAACGTTTGCATGGGTCCACAAAGATCCATATGAAAAATATCAAGTACTATAGAGGCACTTACTTCTTTGGCTTGAAAGAAGCACACACTTGCTTTCCTGTGATACATGCATCACAAGCTCTATAGTCTAAAATTTTTTACTTGGATAGACCATGGACCAGGTCCTTTGATATTATTTTGTTCATTAAAGAGGCACTAACATGCCCCAATCTTTAGTGCCACAACTCTACATCATCACTCACAACGCTTAAAACACTTTGCATCTTCACTATAAATTAAATCAGGATCAGTAACATCCATGTTATATATCTCTTGGCAATCACAAAGACTTCACCAGTCTCAATATTTGTGATAGTGCATATATCAAAGATATATCTCACTTAATTTCCTTTGTCTTAAATCTGAGAAACACTTAGCAAGCCATACTTCAATCTATTCATATAATAGACATTTTCAATAGCATGAGCTAGGAACTATCTAATTTGACCAATACCACTCTTTATTTCCATCCCCAATGAACACTACCTCCTCGAAATTCTTTGATTGAGAAAAAATCCTCAATTTTAATAGTTATATCCCTTTACTATCCACTATACATAAACCATTTTTGATTTTATTAATGGCTTCCTCTCACTTCTAATGTATACATAGGTAATGGCTAGATTTACAAACCCTTATGAGCTTGGGTCCCTTTTAATGAGTAAAAGGATAGATGAGATTTCTTCCTGCCCATGCTGGCAGGGTGAGTTTTTTCTTTTAGGGACTAGGTCTCTTTAAGATTATGGATGAGAAGAGCTTGACAACTTTCCTTGCAGTGACCATTCTTCCCTTAATGATTACACAACCAATTGTCTAGAATAGAAACATACTTACTATAAGGATTATATGAAGCCTTGTTTTTCTGAGATCTAAGACCTTCTCATAAATTGAATTTCATGTTGCTTAACTGTAACAACCAGAGACTACCTCCTAGTCGTCACACGATGCTTATGACTACAAGTAATCCCAAAATAACCCTTCTACTGGCATAACTCATGAGCAACTAAAAAAAATAAGTTTGAAGTAATAATGCGGAAGATAAATATTTTCTGAACATAATATAAAACTATATAAAAACAATTACAACTCTAATTATCTAAAACAAGACTGGAACCTAAAACATCAACTCTACTGACTGTCTATGAAGCCTCTACAAGTATTGACTATAGGTAGTTGGGACATGAGCCCCAACTATCCCAAATCAATACAACTGAATAAACAAAACAAGATACTATTCAAACTAAAGGTGACTCAAATCCTTGAATCAAAAGAATCCATTATTTACTGACTGGAAGCTACAAGTTTTCTGATTATAATGTGTGTGCTACAACAGGTACCTACATTATGAGACAATGTTGCACATAGACATATATGTGGATCAGTACTTTTGGAATGTACTGAGCATGTGGGGGTGAATGAATAAGTAAAACAATAATTCAAATTCCATACAAAACTTTCAAAGAAATGCATGCTAAGTTTAAATGACTCACCTTGGCTCGACTAAAACATGTACTGCAAAATAATAAAGCATGAGTATATAAAGAATAGATAATTTTTGTGAGTCATAACACTTCGTTCTAAAAGATGTATCTTTACTCTTTGTAGAAGGATTTTCTTCTAACCGACATAAACTATGTGAGCTATCATGGAGTCCAATGTCTCTTACCCACATTGGTAGAGTTATTCTACCCTTGCCAACGAAATAAAACCTAGCTAGAATGATACTGACTGAACCCTTATAGGGACTTAAACCTACGATGGATCATAGTTCTGGGGAATGAGACCTTGGAATCATAACCAACTCAGAACAAGGGTTTATAATGATACTGACTGAACCCTTATACTTATTGCTCAGAACTTTAGAAAATCCACCTTAAAAGAGCACAAGGGTTTAAAATGAAACCAAGTATACTTCTCTTTCTTAAAATCTCAAACTATATGAACAATGTAGATTCCTTATCTTATCTTAGGATCAAATGATCAATTTCTTTCATGAATCTTGCTAAATAATTCATAAGAGGGGCTAAAATCATAATCTTTTTGGAATATCACACCTCAGACTTATGGAGTAAAATCCATGCTTTAAAATCATGCAAGATCATAGTAAAATTTCATGCTCAATATACTTCTCAAATATTTCAACAATATCCAAAGTAAAGAAATCAAAATCACAATATCATGCTCAAAAACTTAATTTAAAATCTATAAAATCATATCATACGCATAAAGATGTGAAAATAGACATGCAATTCAACATTCAAATCAGTTGTATCATAATCTTCAAAAAATGCTAATTAGGTATGAACCCTAATTTGAAAAACATGAAATCTTAAATAAAGATCATGTTTTGGGCACAAGGATGAAAGGGTATCCTCATTCATAAACCCCACATACCTTAATGGAGATGAAATTGTTAAAAGATTGAACCTTGAAGCTTGAATTCCTTGATTTCTTGTGAAAAGACTTTGAATTTTGTTCTTAGGAATGGATGAGATATTTTGAGTTACTTACTGATTACTTAGGGCTAAGAAAGAGGGATTTATGCAATTAATAACCCCTTATAACGATTTGGACTGATTAGAGACGATTTAGGGGTGTGAAATAACTTCAACACCCTTGATATAAGTCAAAACGAAGTGTTTTTGGAACTTAAAAATGACTTAGACGGCGCCCAGTAAATCTCACAAGCCAGGGTGGACGATTCCTTGTCAATTGCCTAAGTTTGGTTGGGCAGCACCTAACCAATTGTACACCCTTACTTCGTCTCCCGAAAATGGGCATAACTTTTTACTCGGGTATTGGATTAAGGCAAAATTGGTATCGTTGGAAAGTTAATTCGTTTATCTACAATGTATTGACATGAAAAATTATACAAAAATCAAAAGTTATATACTTTCAAAGTTGACCCTTGTAAAATTGAACACCAAATTTTGGACGAATTTGAGGTTCTTAGCTTAACTTTGTTCTAAGTGATTCCTATGAATATTTTTTACCTACTAGACACTTTACACACTAGGATAATTATCATAAAACTTATATTCACAGAGGAAACATTTGTATTAGGGGTTATACGTATAAGAACAACGGTTAGAATCCAAGCAAAAAAATATGGGGTGTTATATTATCCACCCCTTGGAATCATTCGTCCTTGAATGATGGGTAGGAACTTATTAAAACATTAAGAGTATGGAATAACGCAGACATGACACGTTTTCTAATGAATGATATTGTTGATCTGAAACTTTAAAAACCCTTATCATTAAACTAATTTCTGAGTTGACTTGCCTTTACGTACTATAAAGAGGTAATTCATGCTGAGAGTTTAGAATTCGCTTGAGGTTTTCATGATACAATCATACATATAGAACTGTAAAGTGATAAATTATGCAAGGACGAATCATGAGACAATGAGACTAAGATCATACAATGCGTATTACACTGTCTTAGCTGGAATACTTGGAAAACTAAGGTCATTCACTGAACACTTATGAACTGAATCATGACTAAATATCTAAATTTGAAATTGATGCCTGGTGCATGGACTGATCTTAGTTCGTAATTTGGATGAATGCGAACATTTACCTCATGGAATAGACTTACTTGTGAATCTTTTGGGTAGTATGACTAAATGGAAAGATAGAAAACCATCAGAACTTGTCTGACTGCTAAACTAAATTACTGGCTATATAGACCATATCATACATAGGGCTTATACTCAATTAGAGTATTTCTTTAACACCCTTTGCAAGAAGTTCTAAAAATATCCGGGAGCAAA